>NC_056733.1:215712830-215972830 GCF_019279795.1 Protopterus annectens | reverse complement strand
GTCCAATATTCGGATCCAGTTCCCATGGGTCTTAACCCTTTCAGTGCACCTCAGTTATATCTGACAGTCCAAGGGACTTTGGCTTCAGCTACGTTCTTTACTCTTTCAACTTCAATGTTATCTGATTGAGACGAGTCCCAGAACCGAAGCATCATTGTCTGAGCAGTGGCAGTGGAGTTGACATCAAAGTTTTCAGAGAAGTGCCCCCCCCCCCCCCCCTGTGCCTTGGAGCTTGACAGCTTGAGTCCAAGGTTCTCCTTTGAGCTGATCTCCATTGGAGCAGGGAAGCGTCCCAAGTCAGTTGACAGAGGATTTAATTATTCAGCCCCATTTGTATCATTGGCTTGTAAGGCTGTGGAAAGGGCCTTTGCTGGTCCAAGAAGGCAGGTGCATGCACCTATTTCAGATCTGTCCTGAAACCTAGTGGAACCTGTTCGTTATGCCTGTCATTTGGGTCAACAGGGACAGGTAGAACCCATAGGCTTCAAAACAGCTCGACACTCAAGCTCCAAATTTGAATCCAATCGGTCTCCACCAAAACCCCAGAGACATGTTCCAAGGAAATAGACAAGCAAACAGAAGCACATAGACTCCTTTCTTGAGTCATTCACTAAGGAAACTGATTTACATGAGGGAGAACCATCCCTCCAGATCCATCTGGAAGAGCTCACATTTGGGGACATCCTGGAATTGATGAAGCAGGAGGGGGGATGGTCTACCGAGACTCATTTTACTGATGAGTATGTGTTCCTCTTAGCTTTTGAGTTTGGTTCATCTGCTGCCTGGGTGGTTCTCCCTTCACTTGCACTTTTAGATCTTATGGTACAGAGGGTGTGGAAGGATTCTAATATTACAGAGCCAGTTCTTAAAAAACTCACCTGAATTCGAGCATTCCCAAAAGATAGGAAGCACTGGTCAAAAGGACCACCATTAGATAACATGGTGGTAGTAACATCCATTAATAAAGAACTTTCAGGGCGCTGAATTACCTTGCTCACTTGACATGTTTCCAGAGTGAGCTGATCAAGCACATGCCCAAGTTTCTTTTGGTTAACTTGTCCTTGGATGTCCAGAAAACAGTTGACAATTAAATGTTTACCCTAAAATATACATCTAATGTAGCCACGCACCTGCTATCCAATGCAAAAGATGGTACAGCTAGAGCAACAGATACAGTCATTACCAGGCATCACCATGTCTATGTGGCTAAGCGATTTCATGGAAAGCTTCAAGGTGTCCTTCAACAATGCTCCTTTCAGTGGTTCAACACTTTTTGGACCCAAAGTTAGAGATGCTTACCAGGAATGAACAAGATGTTAAGACCCTCTCTGCCATAGGAATCTTTTTCTCCACTCCACAAAGATAATATTCCAGGAATCAAAGGGGGTGGTAAGAAAATGTGGTTCTGGAAATCACAGGGTTTTTCACCCATGACACTCCTAGGGATAGACTGTCCCAAGGCAGAGGAGGAGGCAGCCCAAAGGATGTCACACCAGAGGCAGAAGTAGACCACAGAATCAGGGTTTTCGTGTCCCTCTCACTGAGAAACCCTGCCGGCAGCCCTGAAGATTTATCCAGTGGCTGTACTCTGGAGACAGTCCAGCATGCTTAACCTTACACCCACAAGGCTGGCGAATCATTACTTCTGATTCATGGGTGTTAAGAGAAATCACCAAGTACTGTGCCATACCCTTTTGTATATGTCAAAAAAAAAAAAGATTAAGCATCCCGATACTCTACCCAATCATTTGGAATCTGCAGCAACCAAAGTTTCAGTGTTGCTAGAAAGAGTCATCAACAGGTCCCTCCAAACTAGTTATAATCCAAAGACTATTCTAGGTTCTTTTTAATTCCAAAGAAGACAGGGACCTCAGGCCAATATTGGACCTCCGACATCTCAATCAGTTTGTCAGCCAGACAAAATTCCAGATGGTCATGGTACAGTCCATATTACCTTTCTTGAGGAAGGATGATTAAATGTGCTCTGTAGATCTCCAAGATGCCAACTACCATATAAAGATTCAAACCCAATCCAGGAGATTTCTCTGTTTACAACAGACAGCCCATCATTACCATTTCAGAGCACTGTCATTTGGTCTCACCACAGCCCCCGAGGTGTTCACCAAGATTATAGCAGTGGTAGCAGCTCACCTATGACTGCAGGGGATCCAAATCTTCCCATATCGAGCCATCTAGATGATTGGCTCCTAACTGCTACCAGCCTTTTAACATCATCATCAGCACATAGTATATTTCAGTTTTTTCAATATACTTCCTGTAGAGATCTAATGTTACTCAGGTAGGATACTTGTACTCTGTTAGAAAAATATGTATTAGTAATGTGCATGCTTAGTGCATTTGAGGTTTAGAAAGGGTTAACACATTTATTCTGTTCGCACTGCATGAATCTGCACGAGCTACTAGAGACATTCCAATCCTGTTATGTCATAAAAATATGTGCAGCTATGATCTGCTTATGCTTTGGAAAATAACAGGAAAGCATTTGATTTCTGCTAGTATCATGAAAATAATAATAGATGTTTCATTTCTACTAATGTCACGAGACTTAGAGTTATTGATTTTCTGCTTATGCCAAGAGAAAGTTCACAGCTGCAGAAGCTATTGATAATGAAAACAAAGGCTGCTTGAAAGTATAAACCGTAGTCAGCATTACTTGTACCTAAGCTAGAAATGTACCTTGAAATGTAACACACATATATATTAGAACTGCACAATTGAAGAATAGAAAGTTTGTAGTGGGCTAAAAACAAGCCCTAAGGCCAGGTTGTTTTTCTCAAATGTTTTTCATAAATCCAGTCATGTCAGCAGGAAATCCAAGTAACATTTTCTATGTAACACATAGTGAGTTTTAAATCTGAACATGTCAGCAGAAAATCTAAGTAACATTTTCTGTAGAATAATATAGAAAGCTGTGTCTAACTACGTCAACCATAGAAAAGTAACATTTCATAGAACTGTATAAAAGAAACATATGGCTTACTAGTAATTTAGACAAAATCCTGTATCTGCATGTTTTGTCTCCTTGCTGCAAGTAGTAAAGGGTGCCATACTTGAACCTTACGTGAATTGGTCTTTGAAGTTTTTTCCTTTGACATACTCTCATAGGTTTCTGACTAACAGTTCCTCCATCTATGATGATATCCATATCTGAAGAATATGGCTTACCTGTTCCTTCCCTTGCCTCAGATAGACCCACTAATGGCTGTTGTATCTCTTTTTCACTGTACCCGGTATGTATGAACCTTTCCTTCATGTTCTTGATCTCTTCCTCATACTTAGTTTGATTAGCTGTGAGTCTTGATGCTCTCAGACCTTGGCCTCTTACAGTGTTCTTAAATATATTAAATTACCAACATGGGGACTCTATGCTCCACACCAGAAGTATATCCCTCATTGGTAAGATCAGACCATAAATTAATTTCACTGGATGTCCACATCTCGACCCCACCCCCAGCCCAGAAAACCACAGTGAAAAACTTCTCAAAAGCGAACTTCTCACTTCTCAAAACCGAAGTGGAATCCTTCAAGGCCCCAGGGCCAGTGGAAACTACGGCCCAAACTGCAGAATCCTATATAAACGCATTCTACGGACATCTCCAGGAATGCATGGATCATGCTATCCCAAACAAAACCAAGACCCAATCATCCAAAGGCAGGCGTCCAGTCTGGTGGACCCCTGCCATAAATAAACTGTACAACAGAAGGAGGAAGCTACTACATGATAGAGCAAAATCCCTAATAGGGAAGGCATCTCTGATCAGTACTAGCAAAAATTACGATCCCTCATAAAATCCTCCAAGGCCAGCTTCGAGAGAAACATTGCACAGGACACCAAAGACAATCATAAGGCTTTTTTCAGTTATGTTAGAAACCTGGGATGCAACTCCCAGACTTGTTCTGAGTTGATTCTAAACGACAAAAAATACACTGAACCCACAGACATTGGCAATATCCTGGCAGACAGGTTCAGTGCAAACTTCTCCACCCCCTCCCCCCCAAAAGAGCAAGTATCTATCCCAGCAGAGGGCTGCCTCCCAAACATCTCTGATGCTCAGGTGAAGACTGCCCTCCCCAAAGCAAAAAACACTGCTTCCATGAGACCAGATGGCGTCCCAGGTTGCGTCCTACATGAACTCCAAGAGGAACTAATCCCTCAAATAAAACAGCTATACAATCTCAGCTTCACTACAGGATATGTGCCCACAGAATGGCGTACAGCAACAGTGCTCCCACTCCACAAAGGTGGAGCCTCTATGGACCCTGGAAACTATTGCCCCATAAACCTGACTAGCTTAGTTTGCAAGGCTATGGAGAGGATCATCATGGAGCTCATAAACAAAGACATTGGGGACCTGCAGACACTAGATCCTACCCAGTTCGGCTTTGTCAAGGGCAGATCCTGCCTTTTGAACCTGGTTGACTTCTTCGAAACAGTCACCAAAGCCATAGATGAAGGGAAGGTAGTCCACACAACCTATCTGGACCTTGCAAAGGCATTTGACACAATACCCCACTCGGGCATCATAGATAAGCTATCCAGCTTAAATATAAACCCCTATGTCACAAGATGGGTCACAAACTGGCTCAAAGACAGAACCCACAGAGTGAGACTTGCTGGAGCCATGTCAGACTCGAAACCGGTCACAAGTGGCATCCCACAGGGTTCTGTCCTGGGACCACTCTTGTTCGGTATATACTTTTCCGAGGTACAGGCAAACGTGGGAGGACTATGGCTCACCAAGTTCACAGACGACTGCAAACTGGGCGCCATAATCAACTCTCCAGCTGACACAAACATCCTTCACAAAAGTCTCACAGAGACAGATAACTGGTGCCAGTGCCATGGTTTAAAGCTAAATGCCAAAAAATGTATAGTCATACCCTTTGGCAAAAACAATGTGCCCACAAATTACCACATAGGCGGAAACCCATTAAGTACAGAGAAAGTTATTAGGGATCTGGGGACCCAAGTTGATAGCAATCTCTCCTTTGAAAACCACATTGCCAAAGTGGTTAGAAAGACCTTCTACATAGCCCACCTCATCGCGAAGGGTTTCACATCTAGATCAAGAGAGGTAATCGTGCCCCTTTATTCATCCCTCATCAGGCCCATCATAGAATACAATGCCCCTTTTGGGATGTACCTTACCCGACACCTGCAGCAATTAGAAAGACCCCAAAAGTATCTCACCAAGAGGATCAAGGGTCTCATACAGATGCCATATGCTGCTCAGTTAAAAAAACTCCAGCTCTACTTAGTTGCATACCGCCTACTTCGAGGCGATCTATGCATGACATACAAAGCTATGTCAAATCCAGAATTAATGGACATGCTCCACCTCAGTAAATCTAAATCCCTTAGAGCCACACGCTTGAGGGACTTGAACGTCAGCACAGAAATAAATAGAACTTGCTGGAGGGACAGGTTCATAACCCAGAGGCTCCCTTCGCTCTGGAATAGAATTCCAGTTCATGTGAGGCAGAGCACCTCACTGAATCTCTTCAAGAAGAATCTCGATAGGTGGATGGGGGATCGTAGGTTTGTCCCAGGGATTACTCCCGTGTCACTATTAGACAGAGGCACAGTAAACTAAACCTTAAAAAGGGCACAGTATACTCAAATCAAGGGGTGGCGTAAGCCATACAGAATTGGGCTAGGCTTATAATTGCCTCAGGGCAGATAGCCTAGTATAAACCTATGAACCTATATGTCTCGGGTGCATGCTCTGTCTATGGACATAGCTATTCCTATAACATTCTTTCCTATAGATTTCAGTTTCCAGAACACCTCTATCTTTTTGAAGTATCCTGACATCCAAATATTCTATAACGTCATAGGAATGCTTCATTGAAAATTTAAGGAAGCTGGTACTATTATTTATTTTGTGGAAGAATGATAGAAATGAGGCTACATCACCACCCCATAAAATAGAGAGAGCATTCACAAATCTCCTGTAGAACTTCAGATGCCTTCCCATCTCAGTGAGTAGGAATTCTTTCTCCCACATAGCCATAACAATGTTTGCGTAGCCATTTGCACGTGAAGTGCCCATGGCCACACCATCCTTTTGTCTATATAAATTTCCTTCAAACAAAAATATATTGTTCTCTAATATCAATTCAGTTCAGTAAGCAGTATGTTAATATACAATTCATTATTTGAATGCTTACAGTGTCGAGTTATTAGCCAAGAGCTATTCAAGTACTTCATAGTAGACAAACCTGTTCTACCCATCATACAAGGACTCCCCAAAATACATAAACATCCCAGACTGCCCCCCATGAGACCCACTGTATCAGAGAGGGGCTGGTGTACTGAACCTTCGTCCATTTTTGTGGAGCACCACCTTAAAACTGTGTTGAAAAAGAATGTATATATATTAATTGATACAAAGCAGTTTTTAAAAGATCTGTATGCAATTTTGTAAGAGTATAGCTGTGGAGGATAGATGGTTCATGATTACGTTGGATGTGAAATCTCTATTCACAGTCATCCCTAATAGTAAAGGTGTTGAGCTCTTCAAACAGTATTTAATGGAAGATGAAACATGATGTGCAAGTTATTGATTTATTATCACTGTTGATGGAACTGATATTAGAGAACAATAGCTTTTTGTTTGAAGGAAATTTATATAGACAAAAGGATGGCGTGGCCATGGGCACTTCATGTGCAAATGGCTACGCAAATATTGTTATGGCTATGTGGGAGAAAGAATTCCTACTCACTGAGATGGGAAGGCATCTGAAGTTCTACAGGAGATTTGTGAATGATCTCTTTATTTTATGGAAAGGTGATGTAGCCTCATTTCTATCATTCTTCCACAAAATAAATAATAGTACCAGCTTCTTTAAATTTTCAATGAAGCATTCGTATGATGTTTTAGAATATCTGGATGTCAGGATACTTCAAAAAGATAGAGGTGTTCTGGAAACTGAAATCTATAGGAAAGAATATTATAGGAATAGCTATCTCCATAGACAGAGCATGCACCTGAGGCATATATTTAAGAACACACTGTAAGAGGCCAAGGTCTGAGAGCATCAAGACTCACAGCTAATCAAACTAAGTATGAGGAAGAGATCAAGAACATGAAGGAAAGGTTCATACATACAGGGTACAGTGAAAAAGAGATACAAGAGTCATTAGTGGGTCTATCTGAAGCAAGGGAGGGAACAGGTAAGCCATATTTTTCAGATATGGATACCATCATAGATGGAGGAACTGTTAGTCAGAAACCTATGAGAGTACATGTATCCTACTTGAGTAACATTAGATCTCTACAGGAAGTATATAAAAAAAACTGGAATATACTATGTGTTGATGATAATGTTAAAAGGCTGGTAGGTGAGACCCCGAGATTTGCTTTTAAGAATAAAAAAATCTATAAAAAGATTATTATGTGGACCACAACCCATGGAAACAAGAAGAGAAAATGCAGTCAGATATGGAACCTTCCCCTGTAATAAATGTAATTACTGCACCTTTATTGACACTGGAAGTAGATTTGTACATTCAGATCTAAAGAAGGAGTTTACCTTCAGAATGTTAGCTAAGTGTGACAGCATGAATATTATATACTTGGCACACTGCACAGTCTGTCCTGCCTTCGACATTGGAATGACAACACGAAGGCTGAGAGACCGGATGAGGGAGCATATATATGATATCACCAGAGGAATAGAACAAATGCCTTAGCCAGGTATGTGAGGGACCATGTTGAGACACGCACATTTTTATTTTTAGTAATAGATAAAGTTTATACCAACAATAGAGGTGGAGATGTTAGGAACAGAGTAGAAACTAGGGAACTAGAATGGATTATAAGGCTACGAGCTAACATTGGGGTAGGCCTGAATGACAAAATTAATATTAAACCCATTCTTTTAAACAGAGATTTAAAGAAATAGTAGGGAGTACCCCCCCCCCTCGACCTTTTATATTTTTTTATACTTTAATATTGTATGTATTAAGTTGTATGATGTGATATGCTGTTTCTGTTGTCAACTGTTTTTAATTTTAAGCTTTTAAAATTTTTCACACTAGGTATAAAACTTTTTATACTAGGTATATGGTTTTAAGGATTAATTGGGTAGTTGATGGCAATGATACGCTTGGTATAAATGCTGTTTTTTACTGTTGTTTGATTGTCTGATGAAGTGGCTGGTGCCACGAAAGCACTTCTCTTTTACTAATAAAGCTGTTATTCTACATAGCCATGGCTTCTACCTCCTACTTTGTTTCTTACTGTTCATTTCATTGTTGTTGGAGGTAACTCTTGCCAGCACCATTTGGTTTTTACTGCTGATAAAGTGGAGTCTTTTTGTCCAGTGGTGACAGAGTTTTCATCCACTGCATGCCAGAATCCATCTCACTCAAGTTTGCAGAAACCATATAACATGGTGGATGATCTTCCCCTTCTATTGCAGAAGGGAGACTGTTCTGTTCACCAAACCCTCAGGCCACAATAACCAAGCATGTTTCCCCTTCTATGGGTGGCATTTCAGAGAGAAAAGTGTACAAGGAATATGGTCGCCTCCAGAGGCCAAACTGCATGTCAGTATCTTGGAGATGAGTAGTCCTGCATTTTCAGGCTTTCTAGGACTTCCTACCCAGGGGTGTGATTTCCATCCAAATGGACAATGTCACTGGTATGGTACATCAACAAACAAGGGGGAATGCGATCGTATTCACTTTCTCGGGAGGCCATGTGAGTCTGGCAGTGGATGATGTCTTCCCAGCTGTTTCTGGTAGCAAAGCACATTCACAGGACTTCGAATGTACTCGTGGAGGAGCTGAGCAGGTCTGTCCTATTACCTTATGAGTGGTCTCTCAACCAAACAATGGCAATGGAAATTTTAAGCCGCTGGGGCCAACCTTGCTGCAACCTTTTTGTCTGATACATAAATGACAAGTGCAGCTGTTACTTTGCCCTCATCCCTCCACAGGGATAGTCACACAGAGATGATGTAGTAAACACTTTGCCCCTGGGCCTCCTTTATGCATCCTCACCAATACCTCTCTTGATAAAATTCATACAGAAATCCGCAAGGTGCAAGACTAAGGTAATCCTCATTGCCCCATTCTGGCCCCGATAGGTTTGGGTGACCTTCGTTTGGTCTGATTTACTGCACCTGCCCTGGGTGTTTAATCCCATTCTAGATCTGAGTCACCTGTCCAGGATGTCCCTACTGGATCTACAAGCCTTAAAGCTAATCACATAGTTTCTCCAATTGTAATGAGAGCCAGAGATGCTAGACTGTCTTCTCCAGTAGTTTATATAATTTCTTCTTCTCAGAAGCTATCAACCAAAAAGACTTGTAAAGGTAAATTGAGAAAATTTTCTCTTTGGGCATTATCAAAATGGACTGCACCTTTTTTCTCCTCCCCTCCTGTCAGTATTGGAGTTTCTTACAGAACATTTTTGACAAGGTTCCAGTTTTTCTACAATTAAAGTTCAAATGGCTGCTGTTTCTAATTTTCACGAAGGCCATGACTCTTCTGTTGTTTCTCTTCGAATATCTAAAGCTTTTCTTAAAGGAACTTTGTATTTGAGGCCCCCAATTCAAGACCCAGTTTCTCTATGCGACATTACAATTTTATATCAGTCATTAACTCAGAAACCCTTTGAACCAGTAACATTGGCTAACCTTAAGTATCTTTCTTGGAAAATTGTTTTCCTGATTGCCATTACATCAACTAAACACATTTCTGAATTACAAGCATTCTCATGCAAGCTACCTTTTCTTTTTTTCCTCAGTGTGTCATTGAGAAGAAATTCTACTTTTTTTCCAAAAGTCTCACCTGAAGCAAATTTGAATCAGTCCATTGACTTTCCAGTCTTTTTTTCTCCAGTTACTGTAACAAAGGAGAACATTATGCTGCATATGTAAGATGTTCACAGATCAGATTCTACTTACACTGTCCCAAATATATTAAAAAAAAATCATATCAACTATTTGTATCCTTCTCCAAATCAAAGTTGGGAAACATGTTAAAGGTTATACTTTCAAAAGTGGATATCAAACTGCATTTCTTTTGTATTTAAAACTCTAGGTTTGTCTCTACCCTCCAAACCAAAAGCTCATTCCACTGGAGCAGTCGCTACCTCTGCAGCATTCATGAAAAGAATACCTGTTGATGACATTTTTGCAGCAGCAACTTGATCAATGATTCATACATTCATATCTCATTACAAACTGAATTTGCAATTTAGAGCTCACTTATCCTTTTTCTTTACCATTCTCAGTAATGTACTTGCTTGACATCACCCAGGTCACTATAGCAACTTGGAAATCTATCCAAATGCTGACTCATATGAAAATTGGATACAAAAGTTATACGCTTACCATAATGATACGTCTGTGTTGGCTCACTTTTGTGTGGTTCATCATCCTTCCCACCTTCCAAATTGCCATCAGCAAACTTCTGGTGCTTGGACAGTCTTCGACCAAGACACTGTCTGCCTCAGATCATTTTTCCAGATTGGCATAAGTTATTTTTAATTCCATATGAATTTTTATTCTTATCAGGATATTTTTCTCTATGGTTTGAAACAGTCAGCAAACTTGATTTGGGGTATTTTTAGTAATAGGAGGGAATTTTGTAGTAAGGGAAGAGTCGGTGTCTCGCTCCAAAGACCTGGAAGAGAGCGCCAAGGTCAAATCCAGTCAGATCCCACATCCCAAACCTATCAAAAATGAGAACACAGATCTATCTTCTAGTAAGTATATTCATTTTTCCTAACATAGGCAAGATATTGAGAATCAGAAAGTTTAGTCTTTGTTTTGGGAATGCTAACTACCCAGTCAACAGTGGATCCATGTTTCTTACCAGGTGATAGTATTAGATATGGCTGAGTAATTTGATAATTAGAGAAGCTTGTAGCCAAATTTCAGTTGGATGAGGGATGTCTGATTACAAATGACAGCCATTGTAATCTGCATGAAGATTGCAATGGTATTTTCTGCTGTGTTGTCCAGAGGTAAATCTAGTTATTCTGTTACAGGCTTTGGTTAGTTTATATAGATGGATGGGTTGTAGCCCAGTAAGTATGTGAGCAGATTTAAAGAACAAGTGTAATTGGTACTTGGTGGATTTGGCTTTTCTGGCAGTGAGTCTGCTTAGTTTCTGATTAGTTATAGCATCAGCAGCTTGTTAATCAAATTTTGATTTTTGACAGCATGCGGCCAGGAAATTTTGTTGAGGTAACTTCCTCTGTTGTTTGGTTAAAGGAGGTTATATTAAGGTAATTACCATTTTGATTAGAGGAGTGATTGGTTTCCACTGAGTTAAAGGAGATGGCATCATCTTGATGTGGATGTGTAGGTATAATGGTCATTGATATTATTTTACTTGCATCAAAGTTAGCCATAGCTGTAGTGTATGGATGCTAGATCATAGTTTGGAATTGAGTTGATGGTCACATAAGGTAGGATAAAGGTTAGGTCATCATCATAATGGATCAGTTTTGCATTTTTGCAGTGAGTAAGCAGAAGTTGTAAACAGCAATGAACCCAACAATGACCCTTGAGGAGCAACTGCATTTAGTGGCAAAGAAGAGGTTAATTGCTTCATTCTATATATGTGACTGTGATGCATTATGTCTAGTTAATCATTACACAATTGTGTGGCACTTGCAGTAACACCATAACCAGTGAAGTTCACCGTAAGCTTTATTTGACATATGCAATGAGAAGTTTATCCTTGCATGACATCAAAAAGGCTGTGCTGGATACATAATTTAGCCTGAACCAGTTTTGAGTGTTTAAGATTACACTGTAATTTTATTTTGTGCTGCTGTAGCTGAGAATGAACATTTTTTTAGGATGTTGTGATAAAGGAAACAGTAGGACAGTCGGTTAATATAGCAATAACCCATGCCTGGGTGTGGGTAATGCTGGATTTACCCATGGTTGGTGTGGTTTGGTCATGAGAGTGAAGCCCGAGTGGCCAAACAAAGGCAACCGTGGGTAAATCCAGCATTTACCCACACCCAGCGTGGGTTATTGCTATTATACAATGACATTTAAGAAAAAAATACTTACTTTTCTTAAATAATGGCATTGTATAATGCCTCCTTGCTGCCCTTCTGCACCTGTCTGGTATTCTGCGGCAGTTCTGATGTACTGCGCATGCTTATGCTTTCGCACTGCATCAGAGCTGTGGGTGGAAGCAACGGAGAAAGAAAGATCTCCGTTGCTATTTACAAAGTGTCTCGCTATGTTAAAGGAGTTTAACATAGCGAGACAGCTTTAAAAAAAGCAACGGAGAAAGGAAGATCTCTGTTACTTTTTTTAAAGCTGTCTCGCTATGTTAAACTCCTTTAACATAGTGAGACAGTGTTGAAACAGCAACAGAGATCTTGCGTTCTCCGTTGCTGTAAAAAAAGACTTGTACTAATGGAAAAAGTCCGGGCGACCGGACCTTTTTCCATTAGTATAAGTCTGATTTACAAAGTGCACGCTGACCAATCAGCGTGCACGTTTTGGAATATTAATGGGGGGGTCGTTGTATAATAGTTATTTAGTGGAACTTAGAATATGGGGGGACATGGTGGTGTTCCCTTCCACCTGGGTCAGACACATGATTATTCAGCAGTTTCACAGACACTACTGGATTCTTAGTAAATTCCCCAATATCTAAACTGGGCATGTGGAGATTTGAGTAACATCATTAATATTTATATTACTATAATATGCTAGCCATAGTTTGTGGGTGTGCGGATTTATCTTTAGAGAGCTCAGCAAACAGTACTCAGTTCTGGCTTATTTTGTAAGTTCAGATTAATCAGTAAATGTGCATCAAGGTTGAATATTTTCTCATGCCATTTCATGAAACCAAGTGACATTCCTACTTTTAACATGTTGACTGCAACAGAGGTGATCTTAAAGCAAGGTGTTTTCTTACTCCTTTGATATGTTTTTATTGCTTTGATAGCCTTATGCCCAGAAGTGATACAACTTCATCCAGTCCATCTACTCCAGAACCAACTTCTTTGATCCCAACTGAAGTGGACACAGTAGTCAAAGAAAGCAGTATGTCATCTGCAGGTGAAGAGTCATCAGATCAGGAAGCTTGCACTGAAGCTCCAAAACCCAAGGTGACAGACCCCAGCAAAGTACCAAAATGGCTAAAACTGCCAGGTAGGTAGGCATATTTTGAGCGTGTGTGATAAACCTGTACAAACCTGTGTATTTATGTATGTGTATGATTTTTTTTTTTTTTAACTTCTGATCTATAGAGTTACCCTTCAATGTCAGTAATCACTTCCAGGTTTTTATTCTGGTAAGCTTGTCTGTGGAATTCAGTAGTTGTGACAGACATCTATAAGCAAAACTCATCCTCAAATTATTCTGATTTACCAGTTCCTTACGATGTAAACATCCCTTCACTAACAGGTTTTATTCTGTTGCATTTCCCTTCGGTGGTGATACATACATCTCAACTTCTTTGGTCAAGAATTCTGGACAAAGCCAAAATTAATTTGGGACAGAGGCCTAAAATCGGGGGTAAATGGTAAATATTACTGTAATTCACTAAAAACGTTAATAGTCAAACAGATTTTGTATCAACATTTTCTGAATAAGACGTGCGACACACTGTCTAGCTTATTGACTGGCTGTAATCCTCCTTGATTTACCAGAAAATCAAAAACTTTGAGGGATAGAAAAAATTATGAGACAATGTCAGTGGCATTTTAGAATATTTTGGACAGCTGAGAGGTATGGTGATATACTTCTTTCCTTTAAACACCTGCAACTTTAATACAGGTCCTGTTTTAGCAGGCAAAAATATTCCCTTGCTCCCCAGTTCTTCCAAGTTGCTGTATATTTTGAGGTGGGCTAAGGTTTTTCAGTTGTCATCTGATTTGTTCTCATTAGTATCAGTGAGCTGGAAGTCAACAAATGCAGCATGTCAAAGTGTGGTTGGCAAATGGCAGTATGGTGAATTACATATTGCTCAGGTATGTTCGATTATCGCAGTAACTGGGTAATGCTGGATTTACCCACGGTTGGTGTGGTTTGGTCACGAGGGCGAAGCCCGAGTGGCCAAACAAAGACAACCATGGGTAAATCCAGCATTACCCACACCCAGAAGTGGCTTATTGCTATTATACAGTGACATTATTTAAGAAAAAAAAATACTTACTTTTCTTAAATAATGGCATTGTATAATGCCTCCTTGCTGCCCTTCCGCAACTGTCTGGTATTCTGCGGCAGTTTTTATGTACTGTGCATGCATATGCTTATGCAGTACAGAGCTGTGGGTGGAAGCAACGGAGAAATCAAGATCTCCGTTGCTTTTTACAAAGTGTTTCGCTATGTTAAAGAAGTTTAACATAGCGCGACAGCTTTAAAAAAAGCAACGGAGAATTTCCGTTGCTTTTTTTAAAGCTGTCTCGCTATGTTAAACCCATTTAACATAGCGAGACAGCTTTAAAAAAAGCAACGGAGAAAGCAAGATCTCCGTTGCTTTTTACAAAGTGTCTCACTATGTTAAAGAAGTTTAACATAGCGAGACAGCTTTAAAAAAAGCAATGGAGAATCTCTGTTGCTTTTTCTAAAACTGTCTCGCTATGTTAAACCCATTTAACATAACGAGACAGCTTTAAAAAAAAGCAACTGAGAAAGGAAAATCTCCGTTACTTTTTTTAAAGCTGTGTCGCTATGTTAAACTCCTTTTAACATAGCGAGACAGTGTCTAAAAAGCAACGGAGATCTTGCGTTCTCCATCGCTGTAAAAAAAGACTTATACTAATGGAAAAAGTCTGGACGACCGGACCTTTTTCCATTAGTATAAGTCTGATTTACAACGTGCACACTGACCAATCAGCGTGCACGTTTTGGAATATTAATGGATGGTTGTTGTATAATGTAGAATTGTCAATAGTAAAGAAAGATACAGCCTTCCCCACAGTTTCCTTTACCTTTATTTTTGATTTAACAACTCACAGACTTGAAAAAATATGTATTTAAGTTACTGCCATTTGCTGAGTCGCACACTCATCAAACACACAGTTATTATGTTGTAATTCAGTAATTTCCACTTTAGTCTTTTTTATCCAAATAATTTATTGAATTGTTTATAAACAAAACAGCAAATACACAATGTTTACCCATTCTAGAATAAAGTATTAGCTTAAGAAAAAAAAATATTTACAATATGTACAAAGGTCTGAAGTAAAATTGCAGTTTACAAGTAAATTAAACAAGTACCATTAGTAGAAATGTTCAGAAAGAGTTGTGAACCATTTGCAGAGTCTCAGGGAGTGATAAGTCTTTTTGACAAATCAGTGTCCATCATATTTTGGATAGTTTTATTTTTACAAGTATGAAACCTTTGCTAACAGCAGTCTATGTTCATCATCCTCACAGTTTCAAGTAGCCTTTTGGTAATGTGGGTTGTATCCTGTGTCGGATACAACAACCAGTTAGCTTCACAAAAGCTCTGGTGTCCTCCCACAACTTCATTCTGACTGCTGATTAGCAGCCCAGAGAAGGGAAATCAGTAACCAGAGTGAAGAAATCTTCAGTACTTTCTTGCCACCTTAAGAGGAAGCAGATCTGAGGTTCTATAGGAGCAGCGGTCTGAAATGAATCTTTATTTCTGGAAGACAAGTCCCCGCATGAGAATTTTTATGCACCAAAATTGATGCCCTTTTAAAAAAATATTTGTATATTATATTTGGTGACCAACAGTTGTATTTCTGTTCTAAGAAACCAAGTATTTTTTCACAATATCTTAGTCAGGGACTGCTGTTTTTAGCTAGGGTCTTATTTTTTTTGTTTAGACTGTTTTTGTGGTAAAGGTGTACTGGTTGTATGAAAGTTTAATGTTTGTGTGTGAATTTAAGGATTGGCAAGTGTGTTTAATGGTCTGAAAATGTTTTTTTAATGTTAGTGCTTTTCTCCACTCCAGACAACTTGCCTGTTATTTTTTCTATCAGAGTACATTGCGAGGCACTGCCTATCTTCTTACAGTATTTTTTGTACTATCCTTAAGGCTTTTGCAAAAATGTGTGTGTGTGTGTGTATGTGTGTGTGTGTGTGTGTGTGTGTGTATTTGCGGGATGCTTGTGAACTCTGACTTAACAGCTTACATTCTGACTGACTCATTCCAGCACATATTACTGACATTCAGACCTCTTCCTTGACTCTGCAGTATAGATATTTACTTCAGTCCTGCTGGCACTTTTTTTGTTGTACCTGAAATGAAGAAACAACACAATAAGGAGCTCTAGCTGTCACCCGGGGCCCTGGCAGTGCCTCAGCTGTTGGTGAGTGAATCCGTATTGGCCAGCCATTGTTCCTCAGACCACTCCTCCTTTCAGCCACCATCTACTTGGGATCATCCACATCATCTTTGACTGTTACAGTGTCCATTGCAGGCTTGGGAATACAGTCTTCTCTGGGTCAGGGAGACTATCTCAGGGATGCTTTTCAGGGGAACCTGGGAAACAGACCTCTTGATATGGCTGAACTGCCATCTCTGAGTATGTCTTCTGTCAAGTTGTTACCTCCGAAGAAAAAACAAAAGGTTAGACATTGTTCATCTGAAGACAGTGGTATCGGTTGGAAAAGATGATTTTCTTACCTTAGCCTGACAGTTATTACAGGCTGTTAATCCTGTTACTTAGAAATCCTTTCCTGCGAACCATGTCAGTAAAGCAATTACTGGGGAATATCTGTCAAACTGCTGCTTCCCCTCCTGTAAATTCTCTATCCCTTATCCCTGAATCTGAGAAAACGGTACTTGCGTATTATCACAACCAGATTTTCACGGTAATACTGGTTGGTTCCTGATCATGAGAAATGTTCATTAATGTTGTTAAAATGTAATATAATGTGTTTTCTTTACCAGTACAGCTTATTTTCCAGACTGCTGTCATTACAATGTGCAAAACATACTGTTGTTCTTTCTTAATGGTGTCTACTGGCACCATGTCACTTCCTGCAAGTCTGCCTGTTGAACTTTCATTCTTTGTGCCAGCAAATGCTGTCAACTGATGGTCATACATTCATCTGCTAATCACTACTGTGTAATTTTTGCCCTGTGACTCTTAAAAACATATTAATTTGCAATTGTTGAAAAATGCCAAACCACATAGAAAGACAAAACCATGCAATGAGCAAAGAAAATTGTCATGGCAGTAATGAAATCACAAATCACTTCAGTAGTATTATATTTTCCCGAACATACTACCATCGCAAAACAGTACAAAATCAGAAGTACCAACTTCTTCCTTGAGAAAGGAACCCGCAAGCTACTGTCAACATAATCCACCCTCTCTTTTTAAAATCATTAGTTATGGCAGTTTCTTATTGTAGTGTTTGTTTTCAAGAATGTCGACACATTTCTGACAAACTATTACTTTACCAAACAGTTAATTCCTGTGTGTCTGTGTTCTTCTGTGAAGGATTCGTTCCTCACGCTCAAAACATTGCATTCATCACTAAGGTGGCATCCCTGACAATTCGTGTGCGTGTCTGCAATGCATGCAAAACAACAAGGATTTATGGCATTTTTCCTGCTCCTACAGCTAATTCATACTTTTGCTAATGCAAAACGGAGTATGACTCGCATCTTCCAGTGTTTCATGCAGTCGTTCCTATTAAAGTACGGACATTTCGCAACTGCAAAAATCTGGTTGCGATAATACGTAAGTACCGAGAAAACTTGTACAACTCCACCTCCTTTGGAGAAATCTTCTTTCACTCAGACTATTTCCAGGATGAATGAGGTATTTTTGTGTGAATAGATGATGTCCCCACAAACTGAGGAAGTGTTGTATGTTACTTTTGGATAATACCCCATTCTACAACCATCACATTTTGCTAGCCTTGGAGGGTGTGTTTACTACTGCCTGTAATAATCCTGACTTTTAACCATGAGTCTCAAAAAATGCAGCTAGGCTGTATAAAGAACATCAAACAAAATACATTTTTATTTTCTCATCTTAGATCAGATATCTACCTCTTCTGCAGCTGGCAGTAGACTATGTCAGTGGCAACCCTTCCCTAGTGGACAGTGAGGGCAAGGTGTTAGACAGATTTGGTAAGAGAATTTTCTATTCTTCCACCTTAGCTTATTGAATTTTTAATTAGCATGCACATATGTGGAATTTTTTTTCTGTTTTGTACAGTTTGATGGAATACTCTGCATCACTTCCTTCAGAGAATAGAATGTGTATGATTTTGCAGGTACTGTGTCTAGGACCACTGCTACTGTTACATTTTTGAGGCGATATGTGTGGGGACTTAACCAGAGGTTTTCTGATGAAGTAAAGCCTGTAATTTTTAATTATGTATTAGATAAGGAGGTTTTGCTTAGCCATTCTGCTACTTGGGTCTTCAGAAAATGTGATGAAGGGAGGGAAGTTAATTCTAGGAGTGTCTCCAATTGTTCAAGCCCTCTCTACAAATTGTTCATGAGGACATGCATCAGGTACTAAAAGAACAAGAAAACCTTCTACTAGAAAATCTTACATTAGCAAGTGGAAAAGATTTTTAATTGGTGCCTAGCCAATAACCATTGTCCTGTCGGGAATTATGTACCACTGTTCTGAAATATTTGGGTGAGTTCCTTTCTTGTAACCCAACTTACTTCTCTGTCAAGATACATCTGGCAGCCGTTTCAGGGTGTCTGGCCATGGATCCTTTCCTTTCCTTCTCTGTTTGTAGTAAAGCAGTTTCTTAATGGAGGTTTACATCTTACGCTTCCTAGAAAACCGGTGGCTCCTTCCTGGGATCTTAACTTTGTCTTGGAAAAGTTAACTATGTCGCCTACCAGCTCATCAGGTGGATTTAAGGCTCATTACATCAAAGACTGCTGTCCTTATAGCTCTGACATCTGTAAAAAGTGTATCTGAGTTGCAAGCTCTCTCATGGTGGGTGAACCCCTATCTGGTTTCCCATAGAGATAGAGTCTCATTAAGAATAAATCCTTTATTTATGCTCAAGTTGTTCCAGAATTTACTGTGAATCAATCTCCCTGTGTTTTATTCAGATCCTAAGAAACAGGGCGAAAGGATTCTGCATACTCTGGGCATGCATGGATATGCTCATTTACTACTTGACAGAGTAAATTCTTATGAAAGTGCTGATCAGCTATTTATTTCTTATAAGGCATCAGATAAGGGACAACCAGTGTCAAAACCAACAACTTCTAGGTGGTTGTCTTTGGCTACTGCCTTTTGTTATACCCACCATGGTAAATCAGATTTAAGCAGTATCAAAGCACATTGTACTAAAGCTTTGGCATCTTTGATGGCATATTGGAAAGAGGCAGACTCCAGATGCATTCTAGTGGCTGAAACACGGTCATCTGTAATACTTTCACAAGGCATTTCAAACTGGATTCCTTTTCTAAGTGTAGGACTACATTTGCTAGGAATACTCACTAGGGGGTTCTTGGATCCTTATCTTTCTTCCTCCAAGTTTGGATAGGCTTTGATATATACTCCTATATCTCAAACGCTACTGCAGCAGTGAGAATGATGAACATAGTACAATTGTGTAAGCTGTACGTACCATAACAATAGAAGTTTGAATTCCTCATTGCTGCAGTAGCTGCACCTACCTACCATCCTTCTGCTGTAGTAGTTGCTCCTATCCTACCATCCCCCTACTTTATATATAGTTAGTTCTTGAGATGTAATCTTTTAGTCAAAATTGGGGAAGCCACCTCAAGCAGTAAACCCGTATCGAGTGATGTACCTCAGGGTTAGGTCTTGGGGCCTCTCTTATTTGGGATATACTTTTCTGAGGTACAGGCCAAAACCAGTGGGCTATGGTGACCAAGTTTGCAGATGACTGCAAGTTGGGAGCTGTCATCAATTCCCCTAGTGATGTGAACATCCTCAAAGAAGGTCTCACCCAAACAAATGACTGGTGCCAGAAACATAGCCTCAAGCTGAATACAAAAAAAATGCATCATCATTCCCTTTGGGGAGAAAGATGTCCCCACAAATTATCACATTAATAACATTCTAAGCACGCAGTCATTCGTGAGGGATTTGGGCACCCAGATTATTAGGCGCCTGACTTTTGACCACCATGTTGTTTCCATTGTAGGGAAAGCTTTCTACATGGCCCACCTTGTAAGTAAGGGTATCTCATCCAGGGACAAGGAGGTCATAACATCCCTGTATTCTTCCCTTATAAGGCCCATTATTGAGTTACAACCCCCCCCCAATTTGGCATGTACTTCGCAAAGCACATGCAGCAGCTGGAGAGACCACAGAGGTTTCTCACCAGGCGAATCCAGGGCCTCAAAAATCTACCATACACAGATAATAGGCTAAAAGCCCAATCCGTCTACTCTATTTCATACAGACTCATCAGAGGTGACCTCTTTCTGGCATACAAGGTGATCTTGGACCCCACCTTGATGGGACTACTGCATATCCGCAAGTCAAACTCCACTCGAGTAACCCACACACGAGGCCTCAACCTGGTTTGTGACATCAATAGGACTTGCTGGCGGGACAGATTTGTGTCCTGGAGACTCCCCCATCTATGGAAGATACTCCCTGTCCATGTCAAGCAGAGTATCTCTGTACCCCTTTTTGGATAACTGGATGGGAAATAGAAAATACTTCCCTGGGATTCCTCCCATGTCCCTGCTGGACAGGGGCATCTGGTGCTGATTTGTCTATGCATGGGCTAAACTCTTGGCTAGGCTTATAAGGGCCTCGGGGCCAATGGCCTAGTAACTTCCTAGGATGAGTATAATTTTCTCTGTCTGCATTGGCATGGAAGTCCGGAAACTTTATCCATTCTGACTGCTGATTTCCCTTCTCTGAGCTGTCCAGTCAGCAGTCGGAGTGAAGGTGTAGGAGGAAGACAAAGCTTTGTGAAGCGTGACGGTTGTTGTATCCAATCCATATAGCTGAAAGGCTACTGCAGCAGTGAGGAATTTGAACATCTAGTGCAACTTACACAACTGTACTTCAAGTTCTTGTGGGAATACATACCTAGGACACCAAAATCATTTTTTCATAATTGTTAATGTGACCAGAACACCACCATTCTGCATAATCATCCTACATTTGAATTATTGCTTTGGTCAGAACCACTCATCAGAATGAGGTAGTTTTGTAAAGCATTCAGCTTGATTATCAACTCTTACCATCTGAAGGTGAAGCTACATAGTCCTGCAGAGAAGGCAAGGGAAATCAGCGGCAGCCAGCAGTGTGGCTCAAGCAGATCAAGTCTCATACATAAATAAAATATTCAGATGTTTAAGGGTGGCTCAGGAAAGGGTATAACATATTTATACAAGCATAAAATAAAGCAGCAAACTCCCACCCAGTGAGCTTATTTAGGGTTGATAGCATCACTGTCAGACACGAATCTAAAAGTACACCCACAGATGTAAATTCTTAATTTACTGAAATGTAATTAATGCCATATTCAGTGGCATACATTTCGTTCTTAATTTTATTCAGAATGTAACATTTAGGAAACTATAGTTTAGCAAGTGCTTCTAAAGAAACTTCTCATTTAGATTATTTAGAAAAAAATAATCAGAATTTCCCTACTTGAATTAGGCTTAACTAATGCCAGCACCAAGCATTTTAAGACATGTTCCACCTCACTGTGTCTGTAACTTATTTGATCAATGCATTTGAACATTAATTTTTACTACTATCCCTTAGATATGCTAATGGATGGATTTTGAATTTCCACACTGCATTCATTACCCACATCAAAACATGCAGTTGAATGTAGTCATATAAATTACTCTGCCTGCTTGAAAGCATCTTGCCATGTAACACTGATGACAAGATGGGGGCACCTTGTCCTTTTAGTCTGGCCTAGGTATGCTGTTCTACAGTTTTTGCACTCATTTCCCTACTCTTCTCCTTCCAGACAGCCTGTGCTATCTTAAATGAGTTTGTCCCCCCGACGACCACTTATGCTGGTAGCTTGTTCCATTCTCCCACCACCATTTCCTTCTGTTGTCATTGAAAGTAGTTCATTCCATGTGTAGTTGGTGCTCTTTCATCATACTGGGTTCTGTTCTGTCACAGTCCTGCATAGCCAAAACATGCCCACCTTCTTCTCCTGCCTTCCAGTGAATTTTGTCAAAACTCCTCCATTTTTTCCATGACTTCTACTTGCCATCCTTCCTTATAGCCTTTATTAAAGAACCAATCTACAAATAGCATAATACTAAAAGTAAAGAACCACCACTCTGTGAAAGTCAACAGCATAAAAATACTTTACTAATCCCAAGCGCTTTCATTCCTACAAGAAACGGAACTTGATCAGAGGTAGCAAAGCATCATTTCCCGTTCAAAAAATATAATGCCTGGTGCCCAAAAATAAAGAATTAAAGTAAACACCTAACACCCAGCCATATAAAGAACCATGTTAAAAAGTGTTAAAAGATAAATAATATATATTAGAATGTAATACAATTGCACTTCATTAAAATTCACAATAAATTAGCTTTAGTCCTTAAAATACAATTGACGCAAGTCATATTGTTTATACCAGGCGCAACTGTAGCTTTTAATATAAGTTTCCAATAAAGCTCAGTCTGTTCTAATAATAGTCTCCAGTTACCCTGCCTAGATTTTTTGTGGAACTAACAGTACTATTCTGGCATGCCTCAAAAATCAATTTCAGATTTCTGTTGTTTTTGTAAACAAACCAAGGAGTGTTGCATGATTTCTGCAAAAGATCAAATGCACCAAAAACAGTGCACCAATGGTCACTAATAATCTTTCTTAAGGAATGTACATCTCTGTTGTACTGAGGTATCAAGGCTTTAGACAAGGTATCGCCACTAGTAGTGGTCTTATTTAATACTACACCAGAATCAAGATGTAAAAAGGATGCATATCTGAATACTCTCTGACTTCTTACCCAAATGCGTAAGTTGTCCAACAGTGCTAAGGGGGTACCCATGACAGGAAAATAAGTTGCATAACTTGACAATTTCTTGTTCAAATTCGTATTCTAAGTCTACTTAGCCTAATAAGTTGACCCCTTACTATATTCTTTTTTTGCCATAATGGCTGTTGACTATCATAATACAAATAACTGTTCAAAAAGGTGTCCTTTCTATAGTCAACTCATATCTGTTTTCATTAATATTCTTAGTAATGATACATCTAAAAATGAATGAAGTTTTCATCAATTTAGTAAGTGAATTGCAAAAATTCAGTTGAATTGTTAATGTACTCAATAAACAACAATGCGTAGTCCACTCCCCCTTTCCATATAATGAAAATATCATCCAAATGTCTCATATAAAGATGTATCTTGGTCCAAAATGAGGAAGAAAAAAAAAACACATTAGTCTCCCAATACCATAAAACTAAGTTATATGTAGGAAAAGCTGGAAGGACCTTTAAAAACCAGAATATATCAACACACACACACACACACACACACACACACACACACATAGAATATGCCTTATTTAAATACATTCTTGTAAAGATTGTTTTCCTTTGCTGTATTGGAAAAAGTTACCCATTCTGCTGGGGGCGGGGGGTAAGTGGGTGCTATTATTAGAACAGAGAGAGAGCTTTTATTGTCAGCTTTTATTAAATGCTACAGTTGCTCCTGGTATCAACGACAGAGTTCCATTAACTGTATTTAAGGGCTAAAGCTAATTTATTGTGAATTTTAATGGTGTGATGGTATTATATTCTAATATATATCTATCTTTTAACAGTTTTTATTATGGTTCATTATATGATTGTGTGTTAGGTGTTTTACTTTAATTCTTTATTTTTTGGTGCCAGGAATTTAAATTTATTGAGCAGGAAATGATGCTTTGTTACCTGCTCCGTTTTTGTAGGAACAAAAGTGCTCGAGATTATTAAAGTATATTTATGCCATTGACTTTCATGGAGTAGTGTTTCTTTACTTATTACCTTCATTGCTCACTTCAGAACCCTCTCTATTACTAGCATTTTGTCACCCTATAGGTGATAACTGCCTCATGTACACAGACAACCCTCTCCTCCTCCCACATAACACAAATACTTGCGAGAGATGCAGCTATTTAGCCAAACTGGAGGCTGAGCTCTCTCAACTCAGGACTGGCAAGACCAGACAGTAGGAGAAGGCAACTACACACACCACAAAACCAGCCTCACATAATGCTACCACTCCACTGAATCAAACACATAAACACACAAAGACATACTCGGAGGCTCTGAGTAAAAATTTACCTAAACAGCAGAGGCCTCCAAAGCAGACACCCAAACAACTGCTACCTCAAGACACCCCACAAGCAACACATAAACCACAAAAGCAGTGTGCAAAGCAGTCACAGCCCTTAAGGCCAAATACAACACCAAACATACTTGTCATAGGTGACTCCATAGTCAGACACACTGACGTCCCACTCACCAGGCTGAACAAGGAGAGGGTCACAGTAAGCTGCCTATCTGGTGCTAGAATCCGCCACATAACACAAGCACTCGGGTCACTCCACGGCAAGTACAAATATGACACAGTCATTGTCCATGCTGGTGTGAACGACCTGAGACGTACCTCCCTGGACTACATGAAAAGAGACATAGAGGAGCTCTCTGATTATGTAGCCCAGGCAGGTATGACCCTAACCCTGAGCAGTATCCTTCCTTCACCAAGAATGATGCCACAATATAGAAACATGATGATCAGCTTTAACAATTGGCTTAATGTCTGGTGTCATTCAAAGGGGATCCAGTGTCTGTCTGCCTGGGATGACATGCTTGACAAGCCACGCTGCTTCGCAAGGGACGGCTTGCACCTGTCACTCCTGGGATTCCGGATATTGGCTAAGGCTCTTGCCACTCCCATAGTGCCTTTTTTAGGCAAGGCTCAAATTCTAAACCTACCACCCTAGAAAACAAAAATGGGAAGAAACTGAGGGTAATGCTGCTCAATGCCAGAAGTCTAAATCTCAAAATGCACCACTCGAGGCCCTTCTCAGTATGGAGAACATCGATGTCTGTGCTGTAACTGAAACCTGGTTCAAGGCTCCTGAGAGCACCCCGGCATTATTAGGTTTTACCTCATATCATGCGTTCCGGCCCCAAAACCCGGACCACACCACAAAAGGAGGGGGTGTATCCATATTCATAAAGGATACCCACACCTCCAGGTTGGTGGCAACGCACGAAGCTTCGGAAACCATCCAGGTGCAACTAACCATAGGCAAAACTGCTCTACAAATTGTAGCATGCTACAGGCCACCCTCTCAAACTCAGGAACCCCACACAGCCTTCCTGAAGACACTGGAGGGTATAAATGTATCTCCAAACACCATCATATTGGGTTACTTCAACTACCCGAATATAGACTGGGAACATTACTCAAGCCCTAACTTTCTAGCCCAACGGTTCCTGGAGTTCATAAATTCAAATGCCATGGAACAGCTAGTCACTGTTCCCACGAGAGGAGAAAATATACTAGATCTCATTGTCACAAACATGGGGACAAAATGCTCCACACCGAAGTATATCCCTCATTGGTGAGATCTGATCATAAACTAATCTCACTGGAAATCCACATCCCGCCCACCCCAAACAAAAGACCATAGTGAAGAACTTCTCTAAAGCAAACTTCACACTACTCAAGACTGGTGTGGTATCCTTCAAGGCCCCTGAGCCAGTGGAAACCACAACCCAAGCTGGAAGCCCTTACCAAATGCCTTCTATGAACACCTCCAGGACTGCATGGATCAGGCAATCCCAAATAAAACCAAGACTCTTTCCACAAAGGGAAAACGTCCAGTCTGGTGGACCCCAGCCATTAACAAACTTTACAATAAGAGGAGAAAGCTATTACATGATAGAACAAAATCCATAAAAGGGAAGTCACCCCTGATCATTATTAGTAAAAAAATACGAGCACTCATAAAATCAACTAAGGCCAATTTTGAGAGAAAAATTGCCATGGATTCAAAGGACAATCATAAGGCCTTTTTCGGCTATGTTTGGAACCTGGGTGTAAACTCCCAGATATGCTCAGAATTAGTCCAAAATGATACAAAAATCACTGAACCCACAGACATTGCCAACATACTGGCAGACAGGTTCAGTGCAAACTTCACCCCCCTCTCCCCCCCTAAAGGAGAGATAACTATCCCAGCCGAGTGTAGCCTCCCGGACATCTCAAATGTGCAGGTGAAAGCTGCTCTCTCTAAAGCTAAAAACACAACATCAATGGGACCGGATGGTGTCCCCGGCTGTGTGCTACACGAGCTAAATGAGGAATTAAACCCGCACATAAGGCAGCTGTTTAATCTCAGCCTTACCACAGGATACGTGCCCAAGGAGTGGCGTACGGCAACTGTGGTCCCACTCCACAAAGGCGGCGCCTCTACGGACCCTGGTAATTACCGCCCCATAAGCTTAAGTCTAGTCTGCAAAGCTATGGAGAGGATCATAATGGAGCTCATAAACAAAGATATAGGGGACTTGCAGACATTGGACCCAACCCAGTTCGGCTTTGTCAAGGGAAGATCATGCCTTTTGAACTTGGTCGACTTCTTCGAAACAGTCACCAAGGCCATTGATGAGGGAAAGGCAGTCCATACAGCCTACCTTGACCTTGCAACGGCTTCGACACAATACCCCACTCGGGTATTGTAGAAAAACTTACCAGCTTAAATGTAAACCCATATGTCACAAGATGGGCTGCAAACTGGCTTAAGGACAGAACCCACAGGGTTAGAGTTGCTGGCGCTATGTCAGACTCCAAGCCGGTCACAAGTGGTGTCCCACAGGGCTCGGTCCTTGGCCCCCTATTGTTTGGCATCTACTTCTCAGAAGTACAGGCCAACATGGGAGGACTTTGGCTGACAAAGTTTGCAGACGACTGCAAACTGGGCGCCATAGTGGAAAGTGCATCGGACACGGATATCCTTCAGAAGGGACTCACGGAAACAGATAGCTGGTGCCAGAGCCATGGCCTGAAGTTAAACGCCAAAAAATGTATAGTCATACCCTTCGGGTAACCCCAAGCTACCATATAGGTGGCAATCCACTAAGCACAGAAGAGGTTATCAGGGACCTGGGGACCCAGGTTGACAGTGGCCTTTCTTTTGACACTCACGTTACTAAAGTGGTTAGAAAGACCTTCTACATTGCCCACCTGATCATGAAGGGATTCACATCCAGATCTAGTGAGGTCATTGTTCCCCTGTACTCTTCACTTATCAGACCAATGATCGAGTACAATGCCCCATTCGGGATGTATCTCACCCGACATCTGCAGCAATTGGAGAGACCCCAAAAGTTCCTCACCAAAAGGATAAAGGGACTCCAAAATCTGTCATATGCTGCCAGATTGAAGAAACTCCAGCTCTATTCAGTCGCATACCGTCTGCTCAGAGGTGACATGTGCCTGACATACAAGGCCATGTCCAACCCGGAATTAATGGATATGCTCCACCTCAAAAAATCCAAATCCACCAAAACAACTAGAGCAAGCGACTTAAACCTTAGCACGGATATAAATAGGACGTGCTGGAGGGATAGATTTATCACTCAGAGACTCCCTATGCTGTGGAATAAAATCCCGGTCCATGTGAGGCAGAGCACCTCGCTGACTCTGTTCAAGAGAAATCTAGACCTGTGTTTGAGAGATCGTAGGTTTACCCCGGGAATCATCTCTGTGTCACTGCTGGACAGAGGCACAACAAACTAATGGGCACAGTATTTTTTCATATAAGGGGTGGCGTAAGCCACAAAAATTTGGGCTAGGCTTATAAATGCCTTAGGGCAGATAGCCTAGTATAAACCTATGAACCTAAGGTGTCCATGAGGGCATACACAGTACTCCTGCTTATGACACTGCTGACCTGTGAAATGCTAGAACAGCATTTTGCTGTCTAAAATCCACTCCAAGAAAATGCATCCTGTGGTCTCTTTGCCAGTGGTGATTGATTCATTGATATTGTTATTACTATCCTATATCCTCTATTTTTTTTTTTCTTGATTATTTACCCTGAGAGAACAGGACCCTTTTGAAGTTTGTAGTCCAACCTTGGAGTTTTTTAATCAAAGTGTTGCACATTATATGCATCTGGATTGAACCTCAAACCTCTTTTATGCACAAGCTAGCAGTCTTTTCCAGTCTCTAACCATAGTTTTGGTTTGCTTCCTAATCAACCACCTCAGCCATTGTGTGATCTGCAAACAGACTGACCAAATTCTCCGTGCCCATTGTCATAGGTTCATAGGTAAGTACTAGGTTATCTGCCCTTGTTGGCCATTTTAAGCCTAGCCAGTTTCTATTTGTGTCCTCAAATTAAACTATCCCAGTTGGTTAGAGATTGGTCTTATCTATTCCACGGTTAATAATTATATATTACCCCTAATGAGAATAACTGGGAAAATACCATATAGTTTGAGGGACCCATGCACGGGATAAAGCATTTAGGTGCTGCCTCTGTCAGTAGTAGTACAGGGAGTAGTCCTGGAATAAATTATCTGTTTCCCATCCATAGATCCAAGTTGATCTTAAATATGGACAGGGACGAACTTTGTTTTATGTGGATGGAAAGTCTGTTCCAGAGCAATTGTATACTCTGTGAAGTGGGATCTTTTACGTCCACCTGAGCTATCACCAACTCAGGCAGACGTCTCATCTGAAGGATGACACGCATCTTATCTGAAGGATGGCACACACAGTAGTGCAACACCCTCCCCCATGCTGCACTGCAATATCAGTTATGGAAAAATAATCCTAGTGTGGAAATAGAATCCACAGCCTTCTGTACGAAATGTGTGTATGCTGAATGTTGAGCTATTATGACTGCAAATAAATCCATTAGTTTTTCATCCTCCACCAAGGAAAATAACACTGATAAAGACAAAAACTGTACCAAGTAAATACGGTAACATGTACCTTCCTGTTTGTGACTGGTTGAAATAGCACCAGTAGAAATGATTTAGATTTGAATGTTTAGGGATAGCAGCATTCATCTCAACGTATTTGGTAAAGAATTCTGGACAAAGACAGTAATTATAGGGGGATGAAGTCAGGAGCACTTTTTAAAAATTATTCTAATTCACTTAAATAGAACAAGTTTTGCATCAATATGCATTTTGAACAATAAGTAATATAAAAGTGTCTGACAATACTGACTGTAATCATAAGTGATTTACCAAAAAATCAGAAATGTTATGTGGGACAGGAGAACATTTAAAGCAAAGTCAGGGGCATTCTGCAAAAATGGGACAGTTGAAAGGTATGTGTAGCACTCCGAAGGGAATGGCTGGTCACAATAATCCATTCCATTAACTGAATGCTTTTTTGTACGTGTGGGATTTTAAATTTTGCCAGTATGATTTTCTGAATGTTGTTATAACTGTCTATGAACAAGTTACAGCAGAAGACTGAAATAATTTATAGTTTAATGAGTGAGTTAATACAAATTACATATCCTTAAATTCTTAAGCTGAGGTTTCTTCATTTTCAGACAGTTTAGTATGTTGTGACATTACCATAATATCCATAGCACCAACAAGCAAAAGAATTAAAGGAACTGTAGCCAGAGTCAACTTTGTTTGTGTCTTTTGGCTTTTCCCGGTTAGAGGTCACCACAGCGGAACTCCGGTCCGCTAATGATTGGTAGTGGATTTTTATGTACCAGGTTACCAGCCCTGACACACAACCTTCAAAGAAGGCACGCCCCATTCACATATGCCTCCACACAGAAGACGCTCTAGCTGAGAATCGAATGGGACAACGTCTTGCTATGAGGCGACAACGCTACCGCAGCACCACCACCGCAGTAATAGCCAGAGTCAACTTTACATCTTCAAAATGTAGAACACTATACTACCTTGCATAGGGTGGAACAAATGGACAAAATGTGGAACATCCACCAGCAGCTAGGGAGGGAGCTCACAGCATGGTTAAAATATTGCTTTATACTTGTTTTACCACATACCTTGTTATTCTACCAATAAAGACTCGCAGGAGAAACCATTCAAGTTGCAAAAGTCCAAAGCCCCAGATGGACAAGCCAAACAACACTTCTCCTCCAAAAAAAAAAACACAGTCTACTCCAGTCAGCATAAATACAGGTAAGAGCAAGCTTAAAACACCATGAATACTATACTCTCCATCCCACCAACAAGCAAAATAATTAAAGAAACTACATCCATAGTGAACATTCCATCTTCAAAATACTGCAGTGTCTTGCACAGTGTGGAACATATGTGTAAAATATGACATGTTTACTAACAGCTAGGTAGGAAGTTAACACCATAGTTAAACTGTGGACTTTATACGTATAAAGTGTTCTTTGATACCCTCATGTTGTCTTTTTTGCCATAACAGTCACTTTGTTACCATGTAAAATTTTCCTTTTTCAATATTTATAAGGTAAAAAAGTTAAACAACTGCTGTAATATATTGTCATTTAACATTAGAGACTTGAGAGTAAATTCAAAAATTCCAGCCCCTCCCCATACAAAATAAGCAAATTATTCTCATATTCTCTCTTAGTATCTCTAATTACAAATTCTCAGTGACAAACAACTTTAGCCATTTTCCCTATCTCCGTTATTACTTCATCCTTCCCACTAAATTGTCAGTGCTTAAATCTTTGACGTACACACATATTAATCAGTTACGACCATTTGTATGACTGGACACTTTGGATATTTGCTTGAGATCAAGTGAATGAATACATTCATAAATAAAGTCAAAGAAATGTATCTCAACTCGCTGATTTCAGAACCATATAGTGTAACACTCTTCTGCCCTCTTAAGTTCTTAGCCCACAAATGGGAAGCGAGGAACAAAACCAAGAACAGCTTTTAAATATTTCCGTTATATACTTAGAAAGCTGATAGAATACCAAGCTTTGCATTATCAAGCATTTCTTGAAAGATACAAAATCTGAAACTCACATCCTTTATTATTTACTGACCACAATTTGCCATAAGCCACAGATTTTTCAAGGAACATAATAGCTTACAGTTACAAACTACCCCTCAGTTTCTTTGCAAAAGTATTCTGGATAATGGCAAAAATAATGGGGAGCAAAAGGGGGCACATTTTAAATATTATTTTATATATTTGTTACCCAGATAAACCCGGTAGTTAGTGTCCTTTATCAGGGTGACCTGAGAGCACTGTCTGGTTAAGTGACTTGCTCAAAGTTACAAAGCAGGCAAATGGAGGTGAAAGGATTCAAGCTTTGTACCTTTGACTATAGGAAGCACTTAAAGTAAGTGGCAGGCAACTCTAGATAACTTTGAATGTTAACAGAACAATAAGTATTCCATGGATGTGAACTCTGAACAATAAAATCTGAAGTGACTGCCATTATTGTCTTAAAGCAATCTTCAGTGATTTACCAGAAAAAAAAAGTTAACAAGGGACAGGGCATTAGTATGAGGCAAAATTAGTGATCTGCAAAATCGGAGACAGATAAGAGGCAAACTACTCTAATTTACTTAAAAAGTTAATAGAGCAACAGCTTTTGCATCTACATGCATTTACTGAACATTTGAACAACCAAAACAATGAAAGTTAAGAACTGGCATTGGTGACAGACTATAAACTCAGTTATTTTTAATCCTTAGTGATTTATCAGAAAACAATTACCTGAGTAAACGTCTGGCAGTTAGTGCAGAGAATTAAAGTATTAAACTCTTAGTGAGCTGCTTCCTGTAATCTAGGGTACAGGGTTTGATTATTTTATCTCCATGTGCCTACTCTGTGACTTTAAATTAGTTGCTTACCCAAACAGTGCTCCTGAGTTGCCCCTTTACCTGGTTTAAAAGATAGAAAACCAAAACTATAGATTATACATATGAGGCTAAATACTTGTGCAGTTTCTGAATGATAACAGCAGCGCTGGATCGTTGTCATATGGGGTCCTAGACAGAGTAATGGACCCCACTCCCAACCCATACCACTATTCCATTACTTGCTGAAAGCAGACAGCTTCACATTTATTGAAAATGCATCTGGCAAACCATTAAACTACAACAGATATGTGAGGATTCATAGTCAGATATTATAAAGTAAAGCAGTAATTTGAGGCTGTTTGAAGGGTGCATGAATGCAGAAGACAAATATGTAATGAATTTGCTAGCAGTTTGGGACAGCCTAGTGGACACAAATGTCCCTTTTCAGGGGCAATCCAGATGCACTGTCTGGTGAAATGGCTTGGTCAGACTCACAGTAGGCAAACAAAGGCTTAGACACTCAAATGCTGTACTACAGGAAGCAGCTCATTAACAGCACATGTACAAAATACCAAACTGTTGTAGCCCAGCACTGTGCATTTCAGAAGCTTGTGTCTGAAAAAAACAAATGAAATTAAAAATACATTCTTAGTTAATATTTTAAGATTAATCTCATAGACTTCATGCTGTGTACAGTTAATTCTCACTCTGACTGATTTACCAAAAAAAGTAGTTCTAGGAGGTCTGTCAGTTGGTGTGGAAGATTAAGACCCAAGGTCATAATGAGCTGCCTTAAGGGAAGAAGGCTTGAGTCTTTCTGCCTCCAGCTGTTTGAGTCTGAGCAAATCACCTAATCAGAAACGTCTGTCTAAATGAGGTGTGCACACACTCTACTACTTTCCAGAAGAAATCTTACACTTACTTCCTCCCAAGTATTGTTTAAAATGTAATAGTAGAGACATCTACTTCCACCCAAATGCTGCTTAAAAATGTAGTGGTGAAAGACATCTCCCGACTGGTGCTCTGAGGGCCATTTCAAAAGACTCGCACAGGCCTATGATGCAAGAACACAGTTGTGGAGAGAGTCAGCCATGCTTGCCTGTGTTCAGCCAGACAAGACTTTTTTTAGTATTCCAGGGACCGTGACACTTGGGGACAGACACACAAAGAGGAGGGCACGTGCCACTGGCACTGATATTCCTTCTGGGCTCAGATGAAGCTAGTCTTTGCCATAAAATGGTCGGTCTGCCTGTTCTCCCCCATCCTCTCACTAGTCCCATTTTAGTGAGACAAAGCGTGCATTCATATGCATTATATGTAAAATTATATAATGGTAGTCATACAAAACATGCCATGTTTAAGTAGTATGGATATGCTTTAAAACAAATGTGAATTTAACAAAAATCAATTAAAAAGGAGCAAAAAATCTTAAGTGATAAAATGATTTTTATGGAAATAAACTGATCCTTGCATAAACTAGTCTGTCTACTTCAGCTGAAGGACTGGCCAGAACAGGTATTACCAGCCTCAGCATCATAGCTTTTCCAAAGCTTGAGCCCCTCCAATAACTCGCACAGTAACTCTAGCTTCCATGTCTTCACCCACTTCAGTGTATTGGATTCAGATTTCAGAGTTCAAATGCTCCATTCATTTTAAGTGTTTATTTCTATACTTTTGTCTCCAATTTGTCAAGTTTTCGGTCAGTGGATTAATGACTCCAGTTAATAATAGTTTCTTCCATTTTTTCACAGTTTTTGCAAAAATGTATGTCAAACCTTTTCCTCTTATCTTTTGCGTTAAAGCCTTTATGGGCTGTGCTTTTCTTCTTCCCTTCCCTTTACTCTTTTTACTCACTAGAGAAAGTTAGTAGTGTTTAAATTGTTGCAAAAACTGCTAAACCCTTTCCTGAAGTATTTAAAGTAGTTTTATATGTTTGCGAGTAGAGTCTAGTCTGCTGGTATGTTTACAGATACCATTTATTGGTTAACCTATCAGTAAAGTTTGTTTTAAATTTTACAGTGACTGTCTTGTACTTTTTTCCTCTTTATTTCCATAAGTAAGGATAAGACCTTGGATTTAGAAAAATGAAATAAATGTGGCTCTAAGATACCCCACTTCATGACAAAATGACACATGACCTATGTGTTGTGCATCGGGGTGTGGATTACCACAGAGCAGACTCAAATTTGTAAGAAGTTTGGTAAGCTGTCATCCTCTGAAGTGGCTAGAAGTGACATTTCTCCACCAAAAGCTGTTCGGCCTCTCATGGAGACCACTCAGCTCTATAGTATTTTTCAAATCAAGCTGGTTGAAATTTCTGATTATTTTCCAAGATGGAAACTTGTCTGCTTATGCACTAAGCAGGCATTCTCCAAGTACTTGAAATTTCACCCTGTGTTTTCTGCGAGTCAAGAAAGTTTGTCAGAAGCCCCTCTCTTCATATGACTTTGGTCAAGGCCCAACTTGAACTTGGTGTTCTCATCCCCTCTTTATCTAGGGTGGCTAGAGAAGAAACCATCCTTTTCATATCATACATTGCTTCTCCAGTTTCGCACTGAAAGTTTTGGAACTAAGTAAGATTCCACTGATGTTGATGACCCGCCATCCATCACTGCTGACACTCTTGATACTGGTGGTCTAATGACTGAAAGAGTCTGTGTCAAGCACCACTAGGCACAGACTTTGACACCACAGCCCTCAAGTCAGTGCTGATCCCCTCAGAGCCATTCTTGTTGTAATTTTTGGCATTCAAACCTTTGATACCAAAACCATCCTCAGCACCAGATGTAATTTCATTTGCAGGTTTCATTAGCCATGAACTGCATTGGTCTAGACACCATCAGCTTCAATATTGGCAGCCTTGACCACAGCATTCAAATTTTTGGAATGGACATCTAGACAGCCTCTTAGGTTAAAGGATAGTAGAAATACCTACTTTGTCTCCACCTTCTGATCTCTGCCTTTTTTACCTTGGATCCTTCACCCATGTCCCAGCAAGAGTCTGTTCCAAAAGGCCCAAATAGAATCCTCTTGTCTGGATGAGATGATTCTTCAAAACATTTGAACAAGTCCACCAGAATGTTCTTAGAAAGACGAGATGCAACAAGAGGAACCTGGACTCTAAATCAGAGTCTTCTATCCTAGATATATATCTCAAAGATGTGAAGGGTTCCTTACAATCCCCTCCAGAGAACCCCAAGTAAGAGAGCCTGACCTGTAGACTGCCCTCTCCTGAATAGGAAATCCTGCAAGAGACTTTTCAAACTATCGCATCAACATCCCTCTTCACTTACTGGATGTTTCACCCAGTGATAAGGAGGCAATGAACAGATAGGTAGACAGCCTTCTAACAAAAAGAGCTGTTCAAGTTGTCCCACCAGACCAGTGAGTCTGTGGAGTTTATTCCAGGTTCTTTTTAATCTCCAAGAAAACAATGTACATCAGTGCAGTTCTAGATGTCAGTTTTCCGAATTAAAATGCAAGGTTAAACAAGTTCCAGGTGGTCGTGTTGCAGTCAGTCCTTCCTTGCCTGCACGAGGGAACTCCACAAGGTACCTACTTGCATGTACAGTTGGTCAAGGATTCCAGAAAGTTCCTGTGCTTCTGGATGGGATCCAGTCCTTACCAATGCCGAGCCACGTTTAGTCTCTCTGCAGCACTACTCACCCCCTTGGTGCATGATAGTAGTTGCAGCTTATCTGAGATACGAGTCATCTAGGAATCAAGATATGCCCATATTTGGATATCTGGCTTCTGTCTCCACCATGAGAGTCATTAGTTCATGCAAGAAACCACTTACTAAAGCTTTGATTATCCATGGAAATATCAGTGAAAACTATGAAGTCTCAGGCACAGCAAGATCTTTATATTCATAGGGTGCCACCTGGGCAATATTCAGAAGTTATTAAGACTACCTACCAGAAGAAAGAATAATTAATTGCAGCCTGCATTCAGTCTTGTACAACACCATTCTTCTGCAACAGCAGCTACTATTTTCAAGGTAGTAAGGCTCATGGCAGCAACGATTCACTTGGTGCCCTTTGCAAGCTTCCACTTGAGAGTTTCATTGTGGACCCCTGTCCCCATGTAGAGTGGAGGACACCATGGATCAAACTTTGATAATCCAAAGCCTGCTGAAAACATCTACAGTGATTGTTCCACTTCATGTACTTAAAGAGAAAGTGTTCCTTTAAAAGCCGATATTGCATTTGTGGTCAAAGTCAAGTGCTGTAGTGCTCCGTGTATTGCTTAAACTTCTGCAACTGCTTGCAGTTTGCTACAACTTTAAAGTAAAAAAATATATATTTTTGCTTTAAGCAAAACCTGAATGCTGTAGTGCGTCATACAGGCAACTTATAAACTGTAGCAACTGTTTGCTATATTTATAGCAAGCAGTTTGCTACAGTAAAAAAATATATATTTTTTTATAAAACATGAGTGCTGTAGCATTCTATGCAGATAGGGTATAAATTATAGCAATTGTCTGCTACCTTTGTAGTTGACTGTAGTAAGCAGATCACTTACAATGCATCTATTAGCTTATTACAGTGAAGTGCTTGTTTGGGGATGGGGAGCTGGTTCACAATGCCAATCCAGGGCACTGGCTGAACCAGCTATGCTACTGTTAAGAACCACCACCAATAGTGGCATTTTCTTGCAATCTGCTTCGTTTTAGCTCATCATTGTTCTGTTAATGATATCAAATGTTTCCCTCCCCTTCACAAAACTGCATTGATCCATATCTATCGATTTTGCTAACTAACACCTGGGACATTCTGTTTGTTAACATAGACAAACACTTTTTAATCATGGTTTAAACTGAAATGGGGTTTATGTGAAGCTTGGTCCGGTGGGTCTTTACTCTAAATGCGTAAAACAGCCACCACAACATTTTTCCAAGATGCTATTACTCCTCCCACTTAATATTATTAAACAAAACTTTCTAGGTCTTTATCACTTTTTTCCATCCCAGCATCCTAACTTCCACGGGAATAATTTATGTTCCCAGAGAAATCCCCTTATTGATTGATTTATATATCACCATTTTTATCTCATCTCTTCCTATTCTTGGTATTAATTGTAGATCTTTATCTGTTTTGCTGCGGTAGCGTTGTCGCCTCACAATTAGACGTTGCACGTTCGATGCTCAGAGCGTCTTCTGTGTGTCGACATGCATGAATGGGCATTCCTTAGTTGAAGGTTGTGCATTAGGCCCAGCAAGCCAGCACGTAAAAATCTACTGCCAGTCATTAGCGGACCGGAGTTCCGCTGTGGCGACCCCTAACCGGGAAAAGCCGAAAGAAAGACATCTGTGTCTAACTTTATATTTAAATCTTCTATAAATATTTCTATTTTGTGCCGTTTCTTGGTTTCTGTATTCCTTTGTTTTATACAAATTTTCATAAAATTTTCAAAATATCTCAATACTTATATGGGATCTGTGATTATTTTTCATGCTGTTGTGTTTTTAAGTTTGGCCATTACCATTTCTACTTTCTTTTACCTATGTATTGGTACTAAAAGTTTTTGTGCTCTGGAGTTGTGATCAAAAATAGTTGCTTAACAGCAGCCTTTCTAAACTTACACGTATTATCCATATATTCTTATGTCATTCTTTAGCATTTTGCAGTTGCTTCACTTCTTGATCGGTAAGATTCCCTTACTCTGCTATACTTTGTTTTGTGAACCCCTCTAAATAATTCCTGTTACTTCCCCCCATATCCCTTTTTGTGTTACTTCTACCACATTTTAAACTCCCATATCTGATGTCATTTTCATTCATTCCTCCATGAATGAGTTCAAATGCGATCCGACTCTGCCACATTTCTCTAGATTCTAGGAGCCGGCAATTGAGCTCTCCTCTCTTTACCCATAATGCCCCTGACCACTGCATTACCACGGATCTCATTTGCCACCAAGGGAGCCCACAGGATTTTTTGCAGAAGGGTGCAAACCCAGAGCCCCGCCCATGCAGCCCCACTCCCTCCATCCATGCAGCCCCCCCGCCCACGCAGCCATTCCAGTGTCCCATTACTTGTCTGTTTCTCCCCATTTGTCATAGACACTGTTCAAATCTCTCAGTGTGCATATTGTTTTATGCTTTACTTCTACAATGATTACAGATATTTGGATTTCATTTACAACTTTTATTTCAAATTTTATAGCGCAAACACTGATAGACATTTACTACACCTAAACAAAACAATAATAGTCTTACAGTGAAAACAGACTTAGCATTAAAACTTCTCAACCTTTGAAACCCACATTCAAAGAAAATACTTCTGGCCAGTGGCAGGGTAAGTTTACCTTTGGGCTGTTTTCAAATCATAGGCTCCTTGCACACATTTTTAGAACCATGCAAAAGTTCTTTGATTCACCTTCCTGACTGTATTAATTATGCTATATCATAACTGAATTGTATCACTTGTTTAATACAGTACCACTTGTTAGAGTGTTTTTTAAATTTATAGTTTTGAACATTTTTCCTTTAAACAATGAAACAAATCATATGAACCAATAATGACAACTTGCCCAATTCAGAACATTTCAACCATAAAGGGCCACTCAAACTTCTGTCATACAATCCACCAATATCAATCAATATGCAGAATCTCTGCAGAAGTAAAAGTCATCTGAATAATTCCACATTAAAGAGATCTGAAACCAGTGAAGAGGTTGTTGCTAGAAAACAACTTTATATTTCAGTGTTTCATCTACAAATTCAATGCCTGCTGCCCTTGAAGAGTAAATTGCCTAGGTTATATTAAAAAAATGGTGCTGCGGTAGCATTGTTGCCTCATAGCAAGACGTTGTCCCGTTCAATTCTCAGCTAGAGCGTCTTCTGTGTGGAGGCATACGTGAATGGGGCGTGCCTTCATTGAAGGTTGTGCGTCAGGGCTGGTAACCCGGTACGTAAAAATCCACTACCAATCATTAGCGGACCGGAGTTCCGCTGTGGCAACCCCTAACCGGGAAAAGCCGAAAGACACAACAGCAACATATTAAAAAAAAAGGTAAGCTGATGTATTGCAATAGGGAATGGGTGCAAACTGAAAAACAAGTTCATAGTTATTAGGCATCTCATCCAAAGGAGGACATACTCAGGACTGCAGCACTCCACCCCCTTAAAATACAAATCTACATGCTGAGGGCGTAGAACCTTTAGCCCTCTGTATCAAGATGCAAGTATGCTACCTGCTGTGCTGCTTTAAAATTCTGTACCACAATAGTGATGCCATTTGCTAAACAAAACAGTTTCACATTTTAAGCAGGCTTAGGATGAGCAGCAGTAAACCTCTTCCCTTGAAGCTCACAATTCCTAGAAAATGCACTTGAAAATAAATTCCACCTGCTAACTCTAATTAGGGCATTTCACTCTCTCTCACACACACCTCAACTTCTTAGTGCAAGAAATCTGGACAAAGCCTAAAATAAATAGGAGCAAGATTATAAATATTGTTCTCATGATCGTAGAACATTATTAGAATCACTGCACCTGCTTCTGACAAAGTACCTTCTTGATGACACACAGGACAAATATATATTTGTGCAGTTACAATACAGCACCAGTTGTTAGTCTGTGTTTTAAATGTGTAGTTTTGAACAGACTTCTAGTAAGCAATGAAACAAAATGTATGAACCAGTGACAGAACTACCCATTTCAGAAAATTTCAACCATAAAAGGCCACTTGAACTTCTGTCATTACAATCCACCAATATCAGTAAATATGCAAAATTTCTGCAGAAGTCAGTCATCTAAATAATTCCACATTAAAGGGATCTCTAACTAATGAAGAGGTTGCTGCTAAGAAACAACTTTATATTTCATTGTTTTTTCTACAAATAAAGTAGCTGTTGCCCTTGAAGAATAAATTGCCTATGTTACATTAAAAAGTGATAAGCTAATAATATTGCAATAGGGAATGGATGGCAAACTGTTAACAGGTTCATAGTTACTAGGTGATTTGTTCGCATTAAATAACATGGAAGAATGTTTCATCATGGAGTAAGTTTTAATTTTATTTTGATAAGGATGACGCCATTGCTAATGTGACTCTGAATTTCAAAAACTAATAAAGCTTTGGCATATTTATGCAAAAAAAAAATTCACTCCTGTTTGCATTGCTATTTATTTGTTTTTTGTCATTGTCCTTTACTACCTGTATCTTCACTGGAGAGGTCAGTAGACCAGTTCATCTACCTGGTTATCAAATTGTAAAATAAATAAACTGTGCAATTAATTTGAATCTTAAAGATGATGTGACCTTTTCAGAACTAAAATCTTTACTTTTATACATTATTTGCTTTGTGGTACACAGATAAGAATTGACAGAATTTGCATTTCTAATGGTCATCATAATAAAACTCGTATGTTAAAGTTGTACATTGGCCTTTATCTCAGTATCTATAAGGAGAATTCATAGCTCTGCAAGAATAATTGTTTATATGACCAAAATAAGATACTTTAGCATGCTCAGCTGAAGCCTGAACTTCTAGTACATTATTCAGTTAACTATAGTCAAAGTATATAAAGTACTGTTATGGGTCAAAAAGATTTCCCACTTTGTCTTGAAGGTAGAGCAGCTACTGGCATAGGAGGAGTTCTCCCACATTTAGAATTTTAGAATGTAGGCAAAATAAACAGCCCCATGCAAATTTATTACCCTATCACTTCAAAGAGGACGTCACCAGTTAGACCTAACAAGGCTAAGTTGCTCCTTATCAGACAAAGGGACACATTTGTAGTGGGATCACTAGTCAACAAACTACTCAGTTTGAACACTTTCACCTTCTTTGCTGCAAGAATAACAGGTTATAATGGGTATATCTTTCTAACAACCCCCCCCCAAGCACTCACAACCTTCAAACCCCTTAAAATAATCTATACTTTTGCAGAAAACAGCTTCTCTTTTCGAGCTCCCAGAGTATGGGAATGTCTTCCACCACAGATAAAAGGCATCCCAACACACATAAGTATACACACACACACAATAAAAAGTAAAATGGACCTCTCAGCATAAAAAGTAAAACGGACCTCTCAGCATATAACATGGACCTCAGACCTCAGCATACAAAGTAAAATGGACCTCAGCATACAAAGTAAAATGGACCTCTCAGCACGAAAAGTAAAACGTACCTCTCAGTATATACAGTAAAACAGACCTCTCAGCTTGTAACAAATGGAGCTTCCTTCCAGCACATAAACAAAGCCTGGGGGGGAGGACTCTGGCAGCAGGCTTGATGTGGAATCCATTTCCACTCACTTTGTGATTGAATTTAACGTTAATGTGCAATGCACGCATGGATCTGCCTATAGGTCTTACAGCTGTAAAAGTGAGGGGGCGCTCCCTCCCCCTCGCTCTATGGTTCTGGTACCTAGCATCTGTGAGACTGGACGGGATGCAAAGTGAGTTCTTAAAGAGGAACGCCCTTTAAAAAAAAAAATAAAAATTTTAAATTAAAGTAAAATTAATTTCTCAGCCAGCTGGTTCCAGGGGGGTGCAAGTGCACCCCCTTGCACCTGCCTGCGGGCGCCCTTGTTTGCCACTCTATGATTTGTTTGAGATTACATTTTCTTGAGCTCATTAAGGTGTAGTGAGTTAAAAATTTTATATATACTACTCTTTTGACCTTTTTATAACCTGTTTACAGTATCTCCCTTACTCTGTAACTAATTTAGCCTTTTTTACCAAATTTCTTCTTGATATTCTTCATTACAATTGTTGGCAACATTTTTTTTTTACCTCACTATGAGGTATTTAGTAGTACCATTGCTGGTATAACTGTTCATTAAATTAAAAAAAAAAAAAACTTTGTCTATATCTTGTCTGGCTTTTGCCACTTGGCTTTCTCACACAGTATGGCTGAAACGCCGACTGGCTTTAAAAAGTGCACTTCCTGTGAGCATAAGATACCGAACTCTGCCCACAGGGAGTGTATCTATTGTTCAGGCCCTTCACACCTGGACACCTCTTGCACCATTTGTGCTGCCTTCAACGCCAGAGCCATTAGTGATAGAAGGAACAAACTGGCACTTAAGGGCCTTATTCCTGTTTCTGCTCCTTCTTCCAGTACATTACATCAGAGGCTCAAACCCCCTCTCATAAATCTAAAAATTCCAGGGTGCACAGAAAACATTTTCCTGCAAGGTCTCCCGAGTCTGATTCATAACTGCTAATCAAAATTTCTAAAAGTTCGAATCCAAAGCCCTCAGATCTGATGCCTGCAGCTTTGAAATCTTCTCAGCTGTGAAGCCTATAATTCTCCCCAGAGCCAGTGTCCGTGTGACTGAGGACTCATTTTCTTCTAGACCTCCTTACATTTCCTCTTCCATCAGGTCCTCCCAAAATCTTTCTGAAGCAGACGTTGATAGGATGATGAGAAAATTTCTCAGAACACACATCCAGATTGGGGGGGGGGGGTCTTCCATTAGATCCCTGAGCTTCAAATATTTCTCTTGTGCAGTCATTACTCCTCCGATCTGACCTTCTGTTTTGGAGGCCTTGTATCCAAGATCTCCAAGAGTTGAACCATCAGTTCTGAAGTTGCTTCTGTCTTCAACTCCTTCCCTGATCCATTTGTCTCAGACTCCCCTGAAGCACGATGTGTCTCAGAGCTGAAGTGTTGGCATCAGATCCAAGGGGATTACTTTGACTCCGAAGCTTTCGGGGCTGTCGTTTCCCCTCAGGGCCTCAGCACTGGACAGCTTGGCACTGATTCCTCCCTCTGGGTGGAGGGTCGAGGGAAGGTCCTGGATCATCTGTGCCGAGAGATTCAGCTCTAATCGGATTGTCCTCTGCCTTTCCTGATCCCTCTGCCTTCATAGGTGGGTGCTAGGCTATCGGCCCGAGGGCCTACATAAGCCTAGCCAACAAGGTTCCCTGGCTTACGCCACCCAAGAAAGTTATTTTCCTGTGCCACTGTCGAGCAGAGAGACAGAAGTGATCCCCGGGGTGTATTTCCTATTTTCCCATCCACTCATCAAGATTTTTCTTGAAGAATGCTAATGAAGAACTTTGCTTGACATAGATGGGTAGCCTGTTCCAGAGTATGGGAAGTCTCTGCGACAGGAATTTATCCCTCCAGCATGTCCTGTTTATTGTATTGACAAGGTTTAGGTCCCTAGAGCATGTAGCTTGGAGGGATTGGGATTTCTTTAGGTGTAGCATGTCTAACAGCTCTGGGTTAGACATAGCTTTATATGTTAGGCAGAGATCACCTCCGGGTAGGCGATATGCTATGGAGTAAAGCTGGAGTTTTTTGAGATGGTCAGTGTAGGACATTTGTTTGAGGCCAGTAATCCTCTTTGTAAGGTACTTCTGTGGCCTTTCCAGCTGCTGCAGATGTCTTGTGAGGTACATTCCAAAAGGGGCATTGTACTCTATAATGGGTCTGAGTGTCGAGTAGAGGGGAACAATTACCGATTTTTTTCCTGGATGAGAACCCTTTTTATGATGAGGTGTGCCACATAGAAGGACTTTCCTGACTACTGTGGCGATGTGACTATCAAAGGACAGACTACTGTCCACCTGGGTCCCAGGGTCTCTTATCAGTCATTTGGTGTTATGTAGACTGCTGGCTATGTAGTAGTTCATGGGTACAGAGTTTTTACCAAAGGGGATGACAATGCACTTTTTGGAGTTGAGCTTGAGGCCATGGCTCTGACACCAGGCATCTGTCTCAGCGAGACCCTTCTGTGGGATTTCCACATCATTTGGGGACTCAGCTATGGCTCCTAGTTTGCAGTCATCTGTGAACTTCATTAGCCAGAGGCCTTCTGTGTTAGCTTGTACTTCATAGAAGTACATACCAAACAGGGGAGGACCCAGGACTGTACCCTGTGGTTCTCCACTTGTCACTGGTTTGAGGTCAGATTTGGAGTGTGCAACTTTTACAGTGTGTGTTCTGTCAGTGAGCCATTTGGCAACCCATCTTGCGACATAGGGATTTATACCTAGTTTAGTGAGTTTAGCTATAATTCCAGAATGGGGGATGGTGTCGAAAGCCTTGGCAAGGTCAAGATAGGCTGTGTGGAACCACCTTACCCTCATCTATGGCTTTGGTGACTGCCTCAAAGAAGTTGATCAGGTTCAGGAAGCATGATCTGCCTTTCACAAACCCGAGCTGGGTGGGATCCAGAGTTTGGAGGTTACCCATGTCTTTCAAGGTGGTGGAGAAGATTTTCTCTCACCCAAAACCAGTTTCTACTTTTACATCTTTGGATCCAATCTCTGTTCCCTTTTTAGATCCTGTGTCTGACTCTACTAATCTTATCCCTGGGGGACAACCAGCCCATCTGAACTTCCAGGCAGTTCCATTTAAGGAACTCCCTGCCTCTTTGGATACCTCTCCAAACACCCCACTGAAGAGGTCCCCCAAAAGAGGTCATGCAAGAGGAGACAGTTGGATCTGCCACATGAATCCTTCACAGAAAATGCTGATTTTGATGAAGGGGAAGGGTCCCCTAGATCTCCACCTGAAGATGTCTTCGGAGATATTTAGAAATCATATGCCAGAAAGGTGGTTGGCCATCCCAACACCCCTCCAAGGAGGAATCAGTGTTCCTTGAATCATTCAGGTCTGGCCCATCTACATCTTGGTTTATCCCCCAGCAGATGAGGTTATAGATCTTGACTCCTGCCAGGTGTGGAAAGAACTGTATACCATAACCGATCAGTAGATGCTGGATAAGATTTTGAGTGCTCCTGCAGACAGGTAATATTGGACTAAAGGGATCCTGTGGATACCATGGTTGTTGATGCAGCCAGCAAGAAGGAGCTAGCTGAAAAGAGCTCCACTGTTCATACCCCTAATAGAGAGTCTAGGGCATTGGATGGGGATGGGAAGTGAGTTTATGCCTCAACGACCTTTGCTTTACAGTTGCTGAACTACCTGGCACACCTCACTAGGTTACAGGGGGATTTAGTTAAGGAATTCTCTAACTCTGTCCCTGGGTCTGTGTCAGTAGAGGAGCGAAAGTCTTTTTCCTAACAATTGGCCACTTATAGTCAATATCAAATGCATCTATGAGGCTAATCTCACATCCAGCTGAAGGTTCCTCATTGGCCACAGGTTCAGACATAGCCAATAGGAGACATGCCTGGATGCAGTTGTGTGATTTTGCAGAGCCCTTTAAAGGGTCATTCATCAATGCTCCCTTTGATGGATCTTCTTTGTTTGGGCCAACCATTAAAGACGCACTTTCTCACAGTGAGCAAGTTGGAAAGACCTTGTCTGCCATGGACACCCGTTTTTCTACCCCACACAGACCTTTTTCTAGGAACCAGCGTGGTGGTAAAAAGATGTAGTTCTAGAAATCTCAAGGACCTTTTCAAGAACCATATGGAGATTTTTCTCCCAGAGGCAGGGAGGGAAATAATTATAATGGAAGACGCCATCCACATGGCAGATGGTATTTGCAAAACCAAAGATCTCTGGATTCCTTCTTGGACAGATGCTTTCAGTGCTCCTGAAGGGCTGTTAGACTGTTCTTCTCTGGAGGCTGTCAGGGCACACCTATCCTTTCACCGAAATGCCTGGACAGCCATCAAAGAAGATTCATGGTGCAAAGGCTTATATCCAGAGGATATTTCATTCCCTATTTACAAGTTCCACCAATGAAAAGAAAACATCTCCCCAATGTTCCACCCAATCAGTGGGAGTTAGCGGCTCTAGAGGCTCAAAAGCTGCTAGACAAAAGTCATCCAAGAGGTCCCTCCAGACCAAAGAGGATCCAGAATTTACTCAAGGTACTTTTTAGTGCCAAAAAAAAACAGACCACCTGAGACCCATCTTGGATCTCAGTTATTTGAACTAGTTCATAAAGAGTTTCACGTTCTGGTTCAGTCCATTCTGCCTCTCTTACAGAAGGACAACTGGCTGTGCTCCATAGATCTTCAGGATGTGTACCATTGCATCAAAATGAACAGGCACTCTCAAAGATGCCTATGCTTCAGGCTAGGATCCAGTCATTGTCCCCAGGGTGTTCACCAAATGCTTGGCAGTGGTAGCAGCTCATCTAAGACTGCACAGATTCAGAGTGTTTCCTTATTTAGATGACTGGCTGATCATCCCAACAACCAGGCATCACCTAGAAATAGCCAGGGATTACTTACTTCAGTTATACCAATCCCTGGGAATCAGTCAATCTTTTAAAGTCCCACCTTCAACCATTTCTAGTCTTGGAGTTTATAGGGGCTTGCCTAGATACAGTCAGTAGTCTCACTGTCTTACCACAAAATCCTGCTTTGAGATTGCATGTCAAACAAGTTCTTTCTCACCCCTTTCTCCACCACCAAAGTTCAGCTGGCAGCCATCTGTAACTACCACATCAGAGACGGTGCTTGCCCTTTAGCCTCATCCAAGTTATATAAAGAATTTCTTGAGTACCTTTTTGCTTAGATCTCTGATTATGGATCCCACTCCACCTTGGGATCTTACTGTTGTATTAGAGTTTAGTACACTCACCCTTTGAGTCCTCGACTAATGCTGGTCTCAAATGTATTTCTTGTAAAACAGTCTATTTTGTAGCTATAAATTCTGAGAGGCAGGTCTCTGAAGTCCAAGCCCTCTCTTTAAGAGCACCTTATTTGAATTTTTATAAAGATAGGGAATGTACTAACCCTTCCCTTTTACCTAAAGTTGCATCTGAAGCACACATTAATCAAGTGAACAAATTTGCCTTTTTTCTTACCTAAATTTGACAATAAAGGAGAATACATGCTTCATCTTTTAGATGTGCTTAAGCAACTTCATTTTTATCTTCATAGGACTAAGGAATTTAGAAAATCTGACCAATTGTTTCCTTTTCCAGTAACAAACTAGGTTCTCCGGTCTCAAAACCTACAGTAGCCAACTGTATTACTGAGTGCATGTCTTACGTTTACTCTTCTGGAGGCTTAATCTTACCAAGACAACCAAGGGCGCACTCAACTAGGTCAATGGCTATGTCAGCTGCTTTTTGGGCCAGAGCCTCTATTGATGATATTTGTGTACTGGCATTGGGTCTAATTGTCATACCTTTATTACTCATTGCAAGTTGGGTATCATCTCCAGAAACAGAGCTTCATTCAGATCTGCAGTCCTCCAGAACATCTTTCCATGAAGGCCACTCAAGGTTACTGTAACTGCGACTCTGTCCCATTCATTGAGGAATAAATGAAAATGACAACATCAGATATAAAAGTTATGTATTCACCATAACTATGCATCTGTGTTGTCCATTTTCATTCTTCCTCACTCCCCACCTTCCCCCTATCCATGTCTTTGGGAGAGATCTGATGGAATTTTTTGTTAGGAATCATTGTTCCTGTTTGAGCTCCTGTTCTCTTAACATTCTTCTTTCTGTAATAATATTGCTATTTTTTATATTTGAAAAGTTGTATAGTTGTAGCAAACTCAATCTGAGGTAATGCAGTGGTCAGGGGCATTATTGGTAAAGGGAGGAGCTCAAGAGTCGGTCTTAGAATCTAGAGAAATGTGGCCGAGTCAAATCTGAGGATCAGATCTGAACCCATTCTTTGATGAAGAATGAAAATGCATAGTTATGATGAGTACATAACTTTTATTTTTATTTTATTGCACTCACCAACTGTCCCATTGGAAGAAAGTTCTGTCTTCCCTAATAACTCTTGAATCATTTCCACTATCCATTCCTTAAATTTCTCTCTTTTTAAAAGTTTTATTTATAAAATAGAAATGTGCTGGTGTCTCATTTCTACATGATTACCCTGAATCTATAATCTGAAGTAGTTATTGAATGTGTTTCAAAGCTTTCAGTTAAACATTTTATGAACTACAATTTCTGTCCAGTTCAATTATTGTACCTTGGAGGAGAATAATTAAATTCTGTATGAGTACCTACTGAATTTGCATACTTTTTGGCAGGCTGATCTGTTATGTAGTTGCTGTTTATCTCCATTTGAACTAATGTCACATTTTTCAAGACATTTTGCTTCAATTTAAATGCCGAAAAAAGGGCTAGATAAATTTTCAGAACTCACAAAAATGTGTACATTTTCAGAAAATGAAGTTTACTCCTCCAAGTACGAGCAGTTGCCCCTAGTCAACAGCATAAATGCACCTCAGAGTCATTAATTAATTAATTAATCTAAAGTTAAGGATATATACTAAAGTGCATGTTATAGCCTGAATTCCCACTAACACTTACACTAATTGATCTGATGTTGTTAATCTTCTTTCTATTCATCACTGATGGCTTCGGTTCCTAGCCCTCGGAACCCAGTTGACCTATCATCAGGTACGCGCCAGCCAAAAAACACTCAAGCTAAGTCTCTACCCAGAATGCTCTTCTCCCTCTTACCCCAGATCTCGTTTGCCGTGTAGCCGTAAAGCCGCGTTTCAGCAGAGGTCTCAGCGAAGTAAAATCTTTTTTGATATTTGTGTAACAATTTTGGGATTTCTTCATATTTTACTAAACCTTTAGTATTTCTAGTGTCTCTTCTTCGATCTAACCATATATTCTTTACTCTACCTGTTGTTACTGTTGGTAAACTTAAGTATCATTGTTGGTATGGCCTTTTCCCTTACCCTTGTGGTATTTCTTCAATACCATAGCTGGTGTTGCTTTCTCTTGCCTAACCTGTTAGCCTTTTATCTCTGTTTAGGTGTTTTCCTTTCTTCATTTATACAGTGTGTTGTTATATTGGTATTTTTCTTATGATTTCTTGTGTTTTTTGAACTGAGTGACTTCATTATTGTTGGATTATACACTCACTTGTGATGTCCTTTCTATTAAAATGGCAGATAGGAAGGGTACCTTTGGCTTGAAGTATTGTACTTCTTGTAAGGGCAAGTTACTTAACACTGACTTGCATGATGGCTGTGTATACTGTTTGAGAGTAGCCCACCTTTTGGTGCAGCCTCCATGTGATGTTTGTCAAACTTTCAGCCAACGCACTCATAATGAGCACAAAAATTAACTTATTCTGAAGGGGTTACTCAAGTCTCCCTTCTCAGAGGCCATTTCTGCGATGGAGGTCTCAACCCCTCCTTCTAAGGACAAAAAGAGATCCCATTCTGTTCTTTCTTCACCATCAGGTGATCAGAGCAAACCTGGGAAATCTAAAGTCCCCAAGTTATCGTCTGAGCATAAATCCGCCTCTTCAGCTCCAACCATCTCAAAGCCTTCTATACGGACGCCTGTATTGGCACAAACCTTGCCTCTGGCACCGATCATAGATCTAAATACGCCTATTTCGACTTCGGCACCTGTAGCTACTTCGGCTCAGGGCACACCTTCTACTTTGACTCCAATTTTCATTTTGAAACCAACCACTTTGGCACCGAGCATTGTATCAACCTCACTGGATCTGACCCCTTTGCTTCCGGTCTCAAAACTAGAGACTTCGGTGCCGTCAGACATTGCACCACAGACTCGATACTCTCCCTCAGTAGACCCATTTCTGGACCAAGCGTATAGCCCATTTTTCAAATGTCCTGACTCCCCATCTGGAGTATCCACCAGGAGCCTTTCGGAACACAACGTGGTGTGCCTTGTGGACCAGCTGTTGGTAGCCAGGGGGATTCCATCACTTTCTAAAACCATCCACCTGCTGGACTTGGGTTGCCTTATCCACGGACTCCATCTTACACTTCTCCTTCAACCATCGCGGTTCCGAAGCCTTCTGTTTCAACATCCTTCTTGGAACCCACCACCTCGGCGCCTACAGTACATTTCACTCTGACTCCGAGTTTGACCCTTTGGTTTTCAGTTCCTGCCAGACTAGTCCTTCCTCAATCTGGGGATTTGGGAGATGGGCGAGTCAGCCCGGGGTACAGTGCCGACTTTCTCCTCAGTTCCCTCCTCACCGCCGATGGCTGTGTCCACGCCGATCTTGCTTGAGGCTTCACCCATGGGGGGGGGTCCGTCAGAGTGGGGTGTGACCCCGGTCCCGAGGTTGTCTTTCTCGGTTCTGGGTGGGCCTGCATTCCACGCAATGGAGAGGGCTCTTGCTTCTGGTAATGTCAGATTCCCAGTTTTCGCCCCCTGAGCTGCAGCTGTCACAGACTCCCTCCCCCCGGGACACTGGACAAAGAAGCCGAAGGACACCCCTGTTCAGGGTACCCACTCTTCCAAGTCCTCAGAGATGCCCACTGAGGAGCCCCCACGAAAGAAGACGTGCAAGAGCAAGCACGGGACTCACCTGAGGAGTCCTTTACAGAAGACACGGATTACAATGATGGTGAAGGGTCCCCACGGTCAACTCCTGATGATGTCTCCTTCGGAGACATCCTGGAAATGTTAAAACAGAGAGAAGGTGACTGGAAGCCCTCCAACCCTTCAGAGTCCATGTTCCTGCAGGCTTTTCATGACCGGCCATCTACCTCTTGGGTGACCCTGCCTAACGGTGAACTCATCCAGCTCGTCGTGCAGCGCGCGTGAAAGAACCCTGATTCCATTGAGGCGATCCCCCAGAGACCAGACAAAATTCTGTCCCCTTCTGTTGTGAATCCGCACTGTTCCAAGGGGTTACCAGTTGATGCTATGCTGGTGGCGGTGGCCACGAAAAAGGACATTGGTGAGGAAAATCCTGCTGTTCACTTGCCCAACAGGGAGTCTCTGGTGGTGGACAGACTTGGGAAGCGTGTTTTTGCATCAGGGACCTTTGCTATATGGTCCCTGAAGTATTTGGCACATTTTACGAGGCTCCAGAGGGACTTGATCTCCAAACTCTCTGGGACATGGGCAGGACAATTGTCTGATGAAGTGGCGTCACATCTTGCAACCCTGGAATCAATATCCAACTCGTTCATGAAGTTACGCTCTCACGTGACCAAAGGGGTGGCTAGTGCAGTGGGTTTAGGCATTGTTTTAAGACGTCATGCCTGGATGCACATCTGTGACCTCGCGGATCCCTTCAAGTCTTCCTTTCTGAATGCTCCCATCGAAGCTTCATCCCTCTTTGGCTCCAAAGTGAAGGACACACTAGCCAGGTGCGAGCAAGATGGAAAAACCCTGTCTGCCATAGGCCTACGATTTTCCAACCCTCAACGTACCTTCTCCAGGAATCAGAGTGGTAAAATGTGGCATAAGAAATCTCAGGGTCCTTTTCGTCCCACATGTGGTGGTGATACTCCCAGAGGCAGAGAAGGTAACAATTCTGGAAGAGACACCCCATTTGAGGCAGAGGGGGTCCTCGCAACCACGACTCCAGGGACTCTTTCTCTGGACAGCCTTATCAGCGCTCCTGAGGGGCGGCCCAATTGCTTACCTCTTGAAGCAGTCGGGGGTCGTTTCTCTCTGCACCAAGCTGCCTGGCACAGTATCACCACTAATCGGGTGCAGAAGATTATCACCAGAGGTTACACCATTCCCCTTTCTTGTCAACCAAATTTTCCAAGAAAACTTCCCGACGTTCCACCCAGTCAAAGGGAAGCAGCAGCTTCAGAGATTATAAAGCTGTCCCAGAAAGTGTCATCCACCCAGTCGCACCAGACCAGGGAGGATCCGGATTTTACTCAAGATTCATTTTGGTGCCAAAAAAGACAAGGGACTGGAGACCCATCTTGGATCTCAGCAGCTTAAACAAGTCTGTCAGCCAAACCAAATTCCAAATGGTCACAGTTCAGTCCATCCTTCCCTTTTTAAGAGAAGGCGATTGGATGTGCTCTGTTGATCTCTGGGATGCGTATTACCATATCAAGATGGACAAACACTCCAGGAGTCTGCTTCACTTCTGGCTATTAGCCAGTCATTACCATTTCCATGCCCTGACATTCGGTCTCTCTACAGCTCCCAGAGTGTTCACGAAATGCATGGCAGTGATAACAGCTCACTTAAGACTAAAAGGATTCCAGGTGTTTCCATATCTAGACGACTGGCTCCTTACCGCCCCCACCAAGCATCTTCTGATAACTACCCTACAATATACTCTCTCTCTGGCAAATTTGTTAGGAATAACAATACACTGGGAGAAATCAAACCTTATCCCTACACAACAAATAGAGTTCATTGGAGCAGTGTTCAATACTGTCTTGTATCACTCCCTCTTCACAGACTCCACCGATTGAGGCTTCAAATCGAGTGATTCTTTTTCAAACATTAGTCCCTGCAAGACAAGTTCTCCAAGCTCTGGGTTCTAGGACTGCGTCAGTTCCAGTAGTGCCTCTAGAAAAGCTACATATGACAATTCTGCAATGGCTCCTTTTGTGTCAATGGTTCCAAACTGTCATCCCCTGGATTACAAGACTCTAATAACCAGCTCTTGCAAGCAGGACCTGCTTTGGTGGATGAGGCCAGATGAAGATCTTTGGAGCTGACCTTTTCAACCCTCCCAGCCCACAGCCATTGTGACTCCGGATGCTTCCCTGATCGGGTGAGGGGGCCATTTTCCGGGAAAGACTGTCCAAGGCACATGGTCCTCCTCGAAGGCCTTCCTGCATATCAATGTTCTAGAACTGAGGACCCTGCTGTGTTAGTGTTGCAGGCATTCCATGTGGCTCTCCTCTTCGGGACAATTGCAATCCAATCAGACAATATGTCAGTGGTCTGGAACATCAATAAGCAAGGTGGAACCAAGTCCTACCCCCTTTGTCGAGGAAGCCATGAGAATCTGGCAGTCAGCAATATCTTCCAACCGCTTTCTGATAGCAGTGCATATCCCAGGGAGCTCCAACGTGATTGCAGATAAACTGAGCAAATGCATCTTCCTGCCCCATGAGTGGTCCCTCCCGAGGTGGCGTCTGTAATCTTTAACCACTGGGGCCAGCCTTGCTGCAACCTTTTTGCCTCCCCATCAAACACCAAGTGCAGCAGCTACTTCGCCCTACTTCCCCCACATGGAGAGTCACTGAGGGATGCTGTGATCCACGATTGGCCCCATGGGACTTCTCTATGCCTATCCTCCCATTCCTCTGATCCCACAATTTCTAAAGAAAGCTCTTTGGTTGAGATGCAAGGTAATCCTCATAGCCCCATTCTGGCCTCGACAAGTGTGGTTCCCCTTTCTTCAGCCTCACCTAGTATTCCCACTGTGGATTCTGGACCCAAGGGCTGAGTCACCCAAACTTGTCCACTGTCAAACTGACAGCTTAGTTTCTCCACTTCCGCTAGTCGCCAGGCAGGCTAACCTCTCCTCACCTGTTCGAGACATCATTCTGGCCTCTCACAAACAATCCATCAGAAGACTATGTCAGGATAAATGGAAAAGGTTTTCCATTTGATCCAAGGATAACATGCTAGACCTGTATTCGGCTCCAGTTACTGCAGTACTTCAATATTTGGCTATGTTTTTTGAAACATGGCGTCTGCCTCTACAGTTCGTGTACATCTAGTGATAATTTCCAACTTCCACAGCAGTATAGATGGTACCCCTCTTATTTCATTATGCCTTTGCAAGGCTTTCCTCAAAGTGACCTCTCGTCTCAGGCCTCCTCTTAGACGGCCCGTAGTACCATGGAACCTCACTTTAGTCTCCAGTGTTTGACTTAAAAGCCCTTTGAGCCTGCTGCTAAGTGTGACCTTAAGTTTTTGTCTTGGAAATCTTTGTTTCTCGTAGCCATTACCTCTTTCAGAAGAGTCTCAGAGCTGCAGGCATTGTGTATCAAGAAGTCCTACCTGGTCTTTCACAGAGACAGAGTGTCACTTCGAATGAACCCATCCTTTCTTCCCAAAGTGGTTTCTGAATTCTCTATTAACCAATCCGTTGATCTACCTGTGTTCTTTCCAAATTTTGCCAATAGAGGAGAGTATTGCCTTCACACCTTAGACAATTAAGGTTTTACCTAGACAGGACCAAACCTATCCATAAATCTGAACAGCTTTTCATCTCCTTCTCGGGACCCAAAATGGGAGAGGCTGTTTCCAAGGTTACATTATCAAAATGGCTAAGGGACTGCATATGGTCACTTATTCCCTCCATGATGAATTCATGCCAAAAGTTAAGCCCACTCCACTAGATCTATGGCAACTTCTATAGCATTCCATTCCAGGGCATCCATTGATGACATCTGCGCAGCAGCTACTTGGGCTAAGTCTCATACCTGTATCAGTCATTACAAATTGGACCTGGTCTCTAGGGGGAGAGCTGCCTTTGGCTCAGTGGTACTCAGGAATGTTTTTTCATAAGGGCTGCTCATGGACCTCAAGATAGCTTGGGATTCTGTCCTATCAATGATGAATGGGAAAAAGATTAACAGCATTAGATAAAGAAGTTATGTCTTATCATAACATTCCATCTGTGTTGTTCATCTTCTTTCATTCATTACTTCCCACTCTCCTTCCCCCTCCAAAGGCTCCTGGGGAATGCTTTGGGTCTGAGTAGTGCACTAGGGTACTTGCGTAGAAGTGGCCTCGGTTTTATTTCCTTTCTTAGCAAACTCGATGTGAGGTAACAGGGAGAAGGGCATTCTGGGTAGAGACAGCTCGAGAGTTTTTTTGGCTGACTTGGTAATAGGCCAACTTGGTTCCGAGGGCTCGGAACCGAACCCATCGGTGATGAATGAAAGAAGATTAACAACACAGATGGAATGTTATGGTAAGACATAACTTCTTTTTATACATTCTTTTCTTATCTATAGTCCCTTCCCAGATGTGAAAAACAGCTTGAATGCTTTCAGGCAAATATTGACATTTAGAACTAAGGAAAAAAAAAAATATTTGCGCACTGTTACATTAAATGAATTAAAGTACTAAGGTTGCTGGTGATACAACTGCTTGTGTAACTTAATCACTTCACACAGTTTTTTCTAATTTTAACTGAACCGTTTGCTAATACACCTTTAAATGTTAATTACACTGTACCTTGTACAATTCACTCAGCAGACAGTGCTTGCATCAGCAATCTTCAGGTCTCCAAGTTGTTAAAGGGAAAACAGCAGCTATTGAATTTGCAGATACATGAAAGACTAGTTGCAATTTTCACACAAAACACAAATTTCAGCCCTCTCGTGATTAAATGCCTGTACGTGTAGATTTGTTGTCTCCAAGTAAAATAATTTGCTAATGGAAAAAACAACTAATGCTTATGCAAATACAATAAAGAACTAACATTTTCCATGCTTTTCATAATTTCATCTATTTTTTTAAGCCTATATACTTTACAAAAATGTTTGTAGCTTAAACCAAGGACATCAGTCTATATATCCACCTCTGTAAGAAGAGTGGAAATTATCATAGTTCAACAAACAATATGATCCATACATCCCCCACCCTGGTAGCCCATTATTATTTTATATTAACTTTAGCTTGCTTCTTTTCAGCATTTCCTGCCTTGTTACAGTGTAAATAAAGCCTGAATACATTACAGCAAAGAAAAAGTACATTTTGCTTTAATGTATTTAACATATGCAGTAGTCACTAAGATGCCTCCCACCTCACATTTAAAATACCCCTGACAGCACACTATACAAAACTGCTTTACTATATGGCATGCAGCTTATTTAATAGCTTTTTTTTCAAAGCAAGTGCACTTGATGATGCAGAAACGTCTATAATGAATTATAACTTATGACATAGGCAATCAAACATTATTATAAATTAAAAGAAATCATATTGACATATTTATAGCTTCATGGGTGTTTACTAGGCTAAAGACCACAAGGGCCTTTTTAAGCTTAGCCATGCATCCCAAATCCCTGACAATTTTGGGTACCCTTGATAAGTGTAAGCAGGGGCTTGTGAGATAAAACATTTACAAGCAGGGACCTGGGAGATGAACCATTGACAGGCTACCTGTGTTAGAGACACAGGTGCCAAACTAGGGATGAATGTCCTGCTCCCCATCCAGCTGTCCAAGTTGCATTTGAATTGGGAAGGGAGGAACTCTTCTTCACTTGTATGAGGGATCCTGTTCCAGAGGTAGGGTAGTCTCTGGGATACATACCAGTCTCTCCAGCAGGTTCTGTTTATATTACAGGCAATGTTTAAGTCTTTAGAACAGGTACTTCTGGTGCTGTTTGTTTTGTGGATGTGCAGGAGGTCCATTAGAGTGGGGTCTGACAATGCCCTGTATGCCAGGCATAGATCTCCCCTCAAAAGCTGTAGGATACAAAATACTAGGATAGGGCTTTGAGGTTGTCTGCATAGGACATTTTACCTTCTGTATTCTTTTAGTGAGGAACCTCTGTGGACGTTCCATTTCTTGGATATGCCTGGTTAGGTACATACCAAACTGGGCATTGTACTCAATAATAGGTCTGATGAGTTCCAAATACAATGGAATAATGGCTTCCTTGGACCTAGATGCCATACCTTTGTTTACAAGTTGCGCAACATAGAATGATTTCCTTACTACTGTAGATATGTGATGGTCAAACGCTAGATTACTGTGTGTGTGTGTGTCCCGTAAGTCCTAGCTCTAAAGGGGTGTGTTGTCATATGATAGTTACCAGGGGTGGATGACATCCTGAAGGATAGCATTATGTATTTCTTGGCATTTAGTTTTAATCCATGGCTTTGACACCAATTGTTTGTCTGTGCCAGCTCTTCCTGGAGAACATTTGTGTTGGTGTGAGATTCAGTGACTGTTCCTAATATGTAATCATTTGCAAATTTAGTAAGCCAGACACCATTGACACTGGCCTTGACTTCAGAAAAGTAAATGCCAAAAAAGTGGTCCATAGTTAAATCCCTGAGGGATTACACTTGTGGCTGGCCTCTTTGTAGAGGTGAACTCCTCAATTCTAACTTCCTGGTGCTGTCTGTGAACCAGTTGCCAATCCACTGGGTGACATACTGGTTTGTACCTAATCCCAAGTTTATCAACAATGCTGAGTGGGGTAGTATATCAAATGTCTTGGCCAGGTTAAGGTAGGCAGTGTGAACCATTTTGCCCTCATCCATTGCTTTGGTGATCTTCTCAAAGAAGTCTACCAGGTTGAGCAAGATGAAACCCAAATGGGTTGGGTGCAGTGTGTGGAGCTTTACTATATCATTATTGATCATTTTCATGACTTTGCATACAAGACTAGTGAGACTTATCTGTAGTTTCCAGGGTTTGTAGATGGCCCACCTTTGTGCAGAGATGACTATTTATGTTCTCCGTTCATGAGGTACAAAGCCTGTTTGGAGGCTGCAGTTAAATAGCAATTCCAGAGGGCTTGATAGATCATGTTTCATGCTATTTAGAAGGCATGCTGGGATATTGTTTGGGCTTATTTATGCAGTGTTCCTTGCCTTGGATAGACCATTAAGGACCTATTTCCTACCAATAGCAGGGGGAGTTGTATTTGATGGTATTTTCTGAGGGAAGGTTGAGGGGGAGAGGGGTAAATTTGGAGCTGAATTTGTTGGCCAGTAGGTTTGCTATATCTTCAGGCTCAGTATAGGTGGCTCTATTTACATTGAGCTCTGCACACAATTGGGTATTATCCTTGAGGCTGCGGACATAGCTAAATAATGCCTTGTGGTTGTCCTTGGCCTGTGAGACCAAATTAACCTCAAATATGGCTTTGGTAGACTTTATTTGACCTCTGAGTTGTTTGTTTAGTTTGCCGAAAGTGTTTTTATCTTGCTGGGTGCAGCATCTACTAAATTTTGCCATGATTTTCTTCCTTCTGTTATACAACCTATTGATTTTGTGATTCCACCAGGGTGGCTTGTTTTTTTGAGTTAGGGCTGTACTTCTTCCTGGTGGATAAACTTGCCTCTATGCAGAAAATTAACATGCTTGTATAGGGCTTCTGTGAACAGTTCTGCATGGGCAGCAGTGTTCTCAGGGTTTATGGGGCTTGAAATTTTGCCAGGTTATCACTTAATATCAGGAAGTTAACCTTAGAGTGGTTCCTGAATATTCTAGGGTTAGCTGGGTGTCCAGGTTTTATTTTTACTTCAATGGAGACCATTTTGTGGTCGGACCTTACCAGGGAAGACATTACAAATAGGGGGTGTGCAGCACTCTCCCATATTACTGAAGACCAGATCTAGTATGGTTACATCCCTGGTTGGTGTATTGACAATCTGGTCCAGAGAGTTTGGTTTTATAAAATCTAGGAATTTCTGTGTCTGTACATTTGGTATTGTGTAGGATTCCCAGTTAATAGTGGGGTAATTAAAGTCACCTGTAAATATCTAGGAGGTGATCTTATTCAAGTATATAGGGCATTTAGAGACCGCTACCTCTGGGAATGTTTGGGGTTATCAAAATGTACTAAATAATCATCAGACAACCTATGTAGAAGATTCTATAGGAATGAGGAGTGTACTAATTGGTTCTCTGACAGAGTAGCTGATGCATGGACCAGACTACCAAATTACATTATAGCAAGTACTAGTTTAGATATTTTTAAGAACAGCCTGGACACATTATGGGAACAAGTGTTATGGTATATTGGCAAGCTAGAAGGGATTTTAATGCCCATCCTTGAAATATTTGTATGCATGTATGTATGGTATTGGGTTGGAAGGTGAACGTTTCCCATACGTTTAAATACACGATGTGGGTTTCCTGGGTCATAGAGGGGGACAAATAGTTTGCAAGGAAGTGATATTGGATTTTGTCTATGGTGATTTTAAAATGGAGTAGCTCAGGTGCATTGTCCTATTTGACCAGCCTTGTGGTATATTTATTTTTTTATGTAAATTGAGACACCTCCATCTTTAGTCCCTGCCTGTGTAGTAGCTGGTCTAAATGAGTGGAAACCATTATAACTTTGCACTGTTGGCTTTAAACCACGTCTCAATAGCTGCACAGACATCAGCATTCTCCAGGGTGAAGAGAGCTTCTAGGGAGTGGAGTTTTTGTTTAGACTCCTAGCACTGAGCAGTAATACCTTTAGATTTTCTTGGTTTTGATTTGCTATGTCAGAAGTACTTCCAGTCTGGCATTGCCTAAAAAAGGCACTATGGGGGCAGACAGTGTTTTAGCTAATATTTGAAAGCCTAGGGAGGAGAGGTGCAGACCATCCCTAACAAAGCAGAGTGGTCTGTTGACCATCTCCTTCCATGCTGACAAATATTTGCACCCCATAGAATGACACAGTTAGCTAAGCCAATTATTAAATGTGGTCATCTTTGGTTCATATTATTGCATCATCCTTGGAGAAGGTAATATGCTGCTCATTGCTAGGTTCATACTAACCTGGGACACGCATTCTGTGAGAGCTTCATGAGGTCTCTTTTCATATAGTCTAGGGAAGTACGTCTTAGGTCATTTACATCTACATGGACTATGAGTCATACTGGTACTTGTGATCCAATGACCTGAGTGCATGAGTAATGTGGCGGATCCTAGCCCCTGATAAGCAACTGGCCATGACTTCTCCTTACTCATCTTGGTGAGAGGGACATCAGCATGTCTCACAATGAAGTCTCCAATGGCAAGAATGTTGGATTGTGTGGCAGCTTGCCTTATGAGCTTAGAAGTAGAGGCTCCTTGAGATGTGGCTGTATGTGTTGATGTGGGTATTCTTTTGAAAGAGTGCATTCAGAGCTGATGAGGGTACTTGTTTTGTGTACTTCATCGAGGAGGTCTTTGTGGTTTTAGGAAGGTTACATTTAAAGTACCTCGGCATATGTGGGTATATATGTCTGGTTTAAATTGTGTGTGATGGGTGCAGTATGTGTACCACTGACAACCTTATTGACTTTAGGAGTACTTTTATGCGAGAGCTTTGACTCCATTGACATTTTGTAAATACATCTGTCACACACCATATCAGTTTGAGAATTAACTGGTTATCAGGAAACATGAGGCAATTTCTACATTCCCTCAGGATGCCTTATCCACTAAGCTGGTAGCAGAGATAGTGGCAAAGTTCATATCCATCGCAACATGCCCTTTTTTATTGACTAGACAGTTGAAGTGGGAATATAAATGCAATGTCAGGAGGGTCTGGTTTGTAACTCTGGGGACAGTGCTTGTCACTGCAAACTAGTTGTACTGTGTGCAACTAGGTATTGGTGAAATTTCAGTCATGCTTTTACAGGAAAAATGTCACACACAGTGTCTGTATCTGTAAAGGGCACTGTAAAACACTTGACTGGAAACTAATAAGTTTACCGTGAAAAACTTAAGGATGACGTATTTAGGCAGATAATTTGAAGCTAGAAACAAATCAAGCAGTACTTAGTGAAAACAAAGAATTAACTTGTCAGGGACAATTAACAGAAGGGAGTCACGTGAATGGCTACTGCCTGGCTGCTACTAGTGCTGGTCTCACCACAGCTTCACTCTGCTGGGATGTAATGCTCCTTTCCTTCTTCCTCACCAGAAGCAAAACATTAGCACCAATTTTAAGATGAGAAGCAGGCCACAGCCTGTTTGGTGATCCAGTCTTGTCCCAGATGATGCAAGGGTCTGTAGGCTGTTTGTAGCCTTTTCCTGATGCCTTGAATAGCAACCAGTCAGGAACATCTAGCACAGACACACTGCCCAACTAGAAACAGACAGGAATCAATGCACTCTGCTCCTTCTCTCACCAGGAGCAGAATATAAACAAAAATTCCAAGCTGTCACCTATGAAGCCGTTATTAGGCTTTCCAGTGTCAGCAGTCTCCAGAAAATAATGTCCCTATGCTCCTTCTCTCACCACTAATCCCAAGATGACTACTGAGAGGCAGAATGTGGGCTCTCCTATAATTGGTGGTCTTGGAATAGATGTTGCAGATTTTAAAAGTAAGATGGAAAAGAATGGTTTAATATCCTAAGCACTGCAGAGTGCAATAAGCAGTTAGATATGGAAGAGGGAGTAACTTAAGATTTAGTTGTCTAAGTGGAGAGCCATTAATTTTAAAAGAGCAAGATAGATTGAAAGGGGGTGGGCACTTTGTATTCTGGTTCTATGGAATACAGTGGGATTGCCAATAAATTTAAGTAGTTGAAGGGGATTGATTTCACAAAATGATAATTTTTTGCTCACTCGTGGTCAAGTTAATATAAGGGGCAGGGAACTAGAAGGACAGTTAAGTTTAAGAATACAACAGCGCTGGGGTATGGAAAAATTTGTGCGACTTGCAAGAGAGACAGCTGTGGTCTATTTCCTAGTTGTAATATGCAATTAAAAGCAGAATACAAGTAAAACACAGTGTAAAGAAAACAAAACACAATCTACAAACTTGAAGAAGGCAATAAAGTAATAGAAAATACAAGAAAGCAAAAGCAAACTAACCTTTCCCTCACAGCAAGTTGTAGCAGAGTCTGAGTGAGCTTTTCCAGACTTCAGCCTCTGCCACAAGTTGCAAACATTATACATCATATATAATCTTATGTTCAGTCATTGTCTGTCGTACATTATATAGCTCATTCACTTCCTGCCTTCCCTTAAACCTCATTCCTCATCTAAAACACTATTCTACATGTATTGTCTTCAGAATTCCTGTTTTTGTTATGCAATTTGCTCCTACCCTTTTCTTGAGATCTCACTTCCAGTTTTTATATTTTTTGTACTATATTCACAACAACCGTATCTACTTTTGTTGCCTGAGCCATTGTAGTTAAAGCTTTTGTGCTCTGGAGTCATCATCAAAAAAGCAGTTTCTTAACAATGTTCTTTCTAAGCTCATGCTTATTATTGAGGTAGTCCCTTATTTTCTTTTTAGCACTCTGTAGTTGTGCCTGTTCTTGTTCTGTGAGATTCCTTCTGCTATGCAATACTTTAACCTTTGTCAGTCCCTCTAAATAATTATTGATCTGAAGTTGTCTATGTTACCGGATCTGGCCCAGATCCGACTCTGCTACATATCCAGCATTAGATCAGAGCTTTAAGCTCCTTCCCTACCCACAATGCCCCTGTGTCCTTCCTCCACCCTCGATCTCATTTGCCACACTTCATGTCTGCACCATGATACGTGCTCTGAGCTACAGTTTAGGGTAATTGACACTTCTCTCTTAAATTTTGCCCTTTCTATTCTTATTATTATTATTCCCTCCTGCACTTTGCGTCGGTTCTTCTCAAAAAAAAAAAAAAAACCTCTTTCCTTGTCTAGTCGCGCACGTGTGTGTGTGTGTGTGTGTGTTTGGACCTTTCAGTTTTGCGTATGTCTGAGACCCCAAAACCAGGGTTCCGCAAATGCACAGTGTGTGGCCACAAGCTCTCTCCAGCTGATGGCCACACTCTGTGTGTTGAATCCCTTGGGGCTGCCCACCTGGAGACTTACTGCTCCATCTGTGCCAGGTTTAATCTTCAGGCAATGATGAATAGGAGCAATAAGTTAATTTTGAAGGGCCTTCTCCCCCCTCCTACCACCAGGGCCCAGGTCTCTTCTGCCCCGGCATCTGCTTCCATCGTCGCCCCAGCCTCAGGGACTCAGCTTCCCACCAAGAGGTCTGGGGACAGCGACAAGTCTTCCAAGTCTAAGGACAGGGCGAGGAAGCGATCCCCGGATCGCTTATCCTCAGTGGGTCCTCCAGTAAAAGTACAGTAGACTCTGAGGACAGAGTCTCCCTAGCTTCATTCCCCTCAGTTCTCCCTGGAGCCGGAGGAGCTTCAGACCCGGTCGCCGGCACAGGCTTTCTCTCACCTCCTGTCAGTGGCCTCCTCTTCCCGATCCACCCGCAGTTTCTCTGAAGTGGAGGTGGACAGGATGATGCGGATTTTTATCCACACCCAGATACAGATGAGGGTTTTGCCTGCCCCTCTCCCTTTGGAGCAGGGGGGCATGCAGTCCGCATTCATCCCTATTGCTCCTTCTCTGATCTGACCCCCAGTTTTGTAGCCATCAGATCCGAGAATATTCAGCATTGAGGGCTCAGCTCTGATGGTACCTTGTACCTCAATGCTGGCCATGACCTTGAGTAGGTCCAGCTCTTGGAGAAGTACCCTCGGCACCGGATCTGAGGGGATGATTTTGGCTCTGTTTTTTCAGAGCAGAGCCTTCCTCTTGGATTCTTGGTGCCTGGAGCGTCCGCTCTGGCTTCCTCGTAGGATCAGAGGTTTACAGCTCCTTTAGTAGTCCCTTCTCAGGAGGTCCATTCCCCTTCAGCTTTCAATGTGGTGGAGAGGGTCCTCTTGATCCCATCGAGACCCCTGACTCTCTCATCTTCGGAGTTCTCCCCGGCTCTATCTCTGTTTCTGGCATGGATCCAGCTATCCTGCTACGTCAGGGGCAGCCTGCCACCTCTTTGCCCCAGGGAGCTCCCACTTGGGAACAATGAGACATTGGCGAGTCCTCCCCAGAGACCCCCACTGAGGAGGTAACTTACAAATCTATGTGCAAAAGGATGCACTTGGACTCTCCACCAGAGTCCCTCATGGAAGACACTGATTTGGAGGAAGGGGAAGGTTCTCCCCGGTCACCTCCAAGGATGTCTCCTTTGGAGACATCATGGAAATCCTCCACCAGCGTGGGAGTGGTTTGCCCAGAAATTTAACCCGGACGAATCTGTATTCCTGGAGGCATTTGGTATATGACCCTCTACTTCCTGGTTGTCCCCTCCCGTGGATCCACTATTGGATCTTATTACATCTCGGGCGTGGAAGGAGCCAGACATGGTGGAGCCCATCCCCAAATGCCTGGACAAAAGTTTGAGTGCCCCTATGGACAGGACTTATTGGACCAAGGGATCTCCGGTTGATGCCATTGTGATGGCAGCTGCCACTAAGAAGGTGCTCGCTCAGGAGAGCTCTACAATTCATCCACCTGACCAAGAGTCCGGGATGATGGACCATTTTGAGAAATGGGTGTATGCTTCAGCAATGTTTTCTGTCACTGAATTACTTGGTGCACACGATTATGCTGCAGCGAGATCTGGTCAAGGAGATCACTGAGTCTATCCCTGGGTCCATGTTCAACACAAGAAAAATGCAGAAATGGCAGGATAACCTTCACTTTATTCCAAGGCACACAGAACTCCAGTATGCACTTTCGTCTCCCAAAACAATCACAACAAGAGACTTCTTCAGACTGAAGTAATCATTACCTAACACACTTTAAAGTTACCTCTTTTGGCACATGATCAGTCACATGATTCCATATACCCTATATATAAAACATTACATTAATAAAAACAACTTAAAATAACTAACTTATATACCTACACTACCCTTAATGCCTCAACCCCTTTTTTTTAAATATATGGTAAATTCTTCCCTGTTGTTTAGTCCAGGTGGAAAACATGCATTTAATCTAACTTACCAAATATTCAAGCCAGCCAAGCTCTTCTTTTATATTAATAATTTTCGTAATATTAACCAGGGAGTCTAGTAGTAAGAATTTATAATTTACCTTACATTCACTACCCTTAGTGTTTACACATAGCATTTTTGATATCTCCTATTTGAATGGCATATTTGTGTTCATACATCCTATTTAGTTCTCTAGTAGTTCTATCTACATAGAAACTTTTACATTCTATACAAATTATAAGGTAAATCACATTTTTAGTTTTACAATTGAATGTACCAAGTATTCTCACTTTACTATTCCCTATTACTACCTCACTCCCCTCAGTATACAACAAATGACATGTTACAATTATAGCATTTAACCATACAATTTCTTTGTTTTGTTTGATTGTTTTTACTTAGTTTCCCTTGAAAGTATTTTTTAAAACTTTTAGCTTTCTTTTGAACAAATTTATGACTAGTTCCTACTTTACTAATTAATTCATTATTAGCCTTAAATAGTCCCCAGTTCTTCATGACAACATTTTTTATAGCTTGAGAATCTACACTGTTCTGTATAGCCATCGTTCTTTTATATTCATAATGTCCTTTATTATTATCACTAACATTTCCACTGCCCATTCTCACTTCCATCTGTTCTTGAAGTAATGTATTTACTTCTCTACTAGGATAACCTCTTTTTACTATTTTATTACAAAACTATTTGCCTTCTTCAGAAAAATCCTTATCTTTCTTAGTCAGGCTGTTAATTCTTTTTAACTGTCCTTTAACCACATTCAACTTAGTCTGTTTAGGATGCATACTGGAAAAGTGTAGGTAACTATTATTATGAAATTCTTTTTTATATATTTTAGCTACCAATTTCTTATTCTCCTTAAAAATAATTAAATCCAAATAATTAATTTCATTATAATTATATTCATACGTAAATTTCAAGTACGTACACACATTATTAACATAATAAATAAATTCATCCAGCTCAATAAGTGTTCCTTTCCACACAAGAACACATCATCAATAAAACACGCCATTTTCATAATGCTTTTATTATATTTACTCTCCATTATATTAGCTGCTTCCCACCCATGCATAAAAACATTAGCATAGCTTGGGGCTAGCGAAGCACAGATCACTACACCATTGACTTGCACATAAATATCTTCATAAAATGATAAGAAATTGTAGGTTAAAAACAGCTCTGTCATTTCCAATTAGCAACCCTATAGTACTATTTGTAAACATTCTAGTTCTTAATAATTCCAGCCTAACCATCTCCATTCCTTCCTTATTTGGAATCATTGTATAAAGGGACTTAACATCTAATGTCACTAATATATCTAAATCATCCACAATAATTTCTTCAATTTTCTTAATGAAGTCAAAGCTGTCGTTAATATATGTAGAATTAGATAACACTGCTTTTTGTAAATGTCTGTCAACAAAAACTGATAACCCTTCTGTTTTACTATTAGCACTTGCTATATTGGGTCTTAATGGGGGTGGGGGGGGGGTCATTTAAATTTTTGTGAACTTTGGGGATTCCATAAATTTTACTAATTTTAGGGCTAGTATTAGAAACTTCTTTATGCTGTCATCAATTCTCTTAGCTAAAAAACATTCTTCTATGCAGGAGTCAATCATAGCATAACCTTTCTTCACTTCTTTCATACTGATTTTTTTATAAAACTTGTCATCAAGTAATAACTCCATTTTACATTCATAATCCTCCCTCTCAAGCACTACTAGTGCACCCCCTTTATCAGCTTTCATACATAAAATATAATTCTTCAATAATTTATCAAAACAGTCTTTCATTTCTAGACATATAATATTTGTAATCAGTTTTCTTATCTAGGATTTCAATAATTTGAATTTCACATATATTTAAAAACATTTCTAACTCTTTTGTCAAAGGTGGATTAAAACTACTAGATTTATAAAATTCACATTTTCTTACTTCATTTTTATCAAACAGGACAGCCAAATTCAAGTCTCACATAGTCCCTTAGTTCATTTATAGTATTAAGTTTATTTGCCCTTTGAGATGGTGCAAAATTCCATCCCGTACTTAATACTATACATTCTTCTTTCATTAGAAAATGTTTGCTTAGGTTTATAACTGAAATTTACAGTACCCATGTCCTCCACGCTTGCTTCATCTTCCTCCATTTCGTTTTGTATTGTTTCCCTTCGAAAAGACGTTTTTTGAATAGCCTTTATTGTAGGATGAATTATTAACTCTCCCACTAGCTGTTACCTGAGCCCAAGTTCTTTTCTCACTATTTACTCTCTGATAGACTTCTATCACTTGTTGATTTCCTTTTTTAGGTTTGACCACAGCAGGAACCTCCACTTCTGTAGTCTCGGCATTTTTACTGCTGCTATTCGTCATCGGCTGGACACTCGTAGATGCCTCTCCATGTTGGTGGAGGATAAGAAAGTGTTCTCCTCTTGAATGGCCACCCTGACATCTATTGCTAACACCTATAGGCATCTCCTCTCCTATGCAACCGAGGGCGCCAGTGCAGGTGTTGCCATCAGGCTTCATGCCTGGCTCTTGCTCTGTGCCTTTTTGGAGCCCTTTAAGGCATCTTTTATGAATGCCCTGTACAATGGTTCCACTCTCTTTGGGAAGTTGATACGTGACATCTTAGTTCAGAGTGAGAAGGACGGGAAGACTCTGTCTGCCATCAGGATCTGCTTTTTGGCCCCTCGATGAACCTTCTCTAGGAATCAGCGAGGGGCCAAGAAGATATAGTTTCGGAAATCTCAGAGCTATTCCCAGGTCACTCAGGACTTGCCTTCCCCTGGGGGCAGAGGGGGGTCGAAGAAACCAAGGGTCTCCAGAACCTTTCTCGGAGAGACCCCGTGCAGCAGCCCCAAAGGTTTGCCTGTCTGTTTATCTCTGGAGGCAGTCGAGGGTCACGCCTCGCTACACCCAGTGGCCTGGGATTCCATCACTGAAGATCGTTAGTTGTTGCAAATTATATCCAGAGGCTATTCAATCCCTTTCCACAAGTCTCCTCCTACACCCAGGCACCTCCCAGACATTCCACCCACACAAAGGGAGGATGCAGCACTGGAAATTACAAAGATGCTAGAAACGCGAGTCATCCAACCAGTCCCCCCAGACTAGTCCAGATTAGGCATTTATTCCAGGTTCTTTTTGGTGCCAAAGAAGACTGGGGACTTGAGACCCATTCTGGATCTCTCCATCTTGAAACTGTCAGCTGCCAGGATGAAATTCCAGATGGTCGCCCTTCAATTTATCCTGCCCTTCCTACAGGAGAGCAATTGGATGTGCTTGATCGACCTTCAAGATGCGTACTTCCACATCAAAATGGAGAGGCACGCTCGGAGGTTTCTCCACTTCTCGCTGGGAGCCAGTCATTACCAGTTCAGAGTGCTCCTCTTTGGTCTCACCACAGCCCCCAGGGTATTCACCAAAGTGATGGTAGTGGCTCATCTGAGACACCAGGGCATCCAGGTCTTCCCCTACCTGGAAGATTGGCTGTTCGCTGCCCCTTCCAGGCATCAGCTCTGTCAAGTGAGGGATTCCCTTCTTCACTTAGCCCAGCAGTTGGGCATTACCATCAATCTCAACAAACCATCACCGGCCCCGGTTCATGTGATAGATTTCATTGGGGCTCGATTAGACATGATTCAAACCAAAGTCTTTCTAACCTCAGAGAGAGAATCCAGTCTCTGAAGCTACATGTCCTTTGCATTTTTCAAGCTCAGTCTCCAACAGCAGAAATGGTATTAAGGGCATTAGGGTTCATGGGAGCCACGATCACTCTTTTACCCGTGGCTCATTTTCATATGTGGGTACTTCAGTGGACCCTCGTGGTTCAATGGTCCATGTTAGATCTTCTATTGTCTCACCCCATTCGAGTCTCCTGGGTATGCAGGGACTATCTTCTGTGGTGGATTCATTCTCCAGACCTTGTCTGGAGATCCCCTTTCTTCTGCCTTCTCCCTTGGCCACGGTGACTACGGACACCTCCCTGCTAGGGTGGAGGGCACAGTTCGGGAAGGACAGTCCAAGACACATGTTCCCCCTACGAGATCAGATTGCATATCATCTTCCTGGAGATGAGGGTGGTGCTTCTAGCTTTGCAGGCTCTCCATGCCCATCTTCCCCCAGGGACGATTGCTATCCAGACGGCCAATATGTCTGTGGTCTGGTACATACACAGGGGGAACCAGATCTTATCCCCTATGTCACGAAGCCATGAGAGTGTGGGAGTGGGAGATCTCCACCGGCCATTTTCTGGTGGCAAAGCACATTCCGGGGAGGTCCAACATTCTAGTGGACAGGCTCAGCAGGTCTATTCTGATGCCTTACAAGTGGTCTCTGAATCCTTCAGTAGCGAAACATATCTATCGCAAGTGGGGTCAGCCTTGCTGCAATCTCTTAACCTCACCTTCCAACGAGAAATGCAGTGAGTTTTTTGCTCTGAACCCCCCACCAGGGGAAACCCCAGAGACACCCTGATTCATACTTGGGCCTTCTGTCTTCTGTATGGTAATCCTCCTGCTCCCTTGATACCAACATTTTTTCAGAAAGCTCACAGGCTGCGAAGCTTAGTCATCCTCATTGCCCTATTCTGGCCTCACCAAGTCTGGTTCCCCTCTCTGTGGTCTCATCTGCTGACTCCACCATGGATGTTGGATCTGGTTCCAGATCTCATTTCTCATCCTTCAGGGTTTCCCAATCCAGACCTGGTCAGACTGAAGCTCACTGCTTGGCTGCTCCAGTTCCATTGATAGTCCGGACTCTCAGGGTGTCTTCACCAGTCAAAAGGATTCTGATTGTGGCTAATAGGTCTTCCACCAGAAAGGTGTACTCCAGCAAATGGAGATGTTTTTCAATCTGGGCTTCGCAGCATGCCCTAGATCCTTTCACGGCCCCAGTTTTTATCTGTTTTAGAATTCTTGGCAGGCATTTTTCAGCAAGGTGCCAGTTCTTCTATGGTCAAGGTCCAACTAGCAGTGATTTCAAACTTCCATGTAGGTAATAACATGGCTTCCATAATATCTTTTAAGCTTTGCAAAGCCTTCTTAAAAGGCACCTTTCTACTTTGGCCACCAGTCAAGCACCCTACGCTGCAGTGGGATCTTATGTTAGTTCTGCAAGCTCTAGTATTGTCCCCCTTTGAGCCTGCAACCTCGGTGGATTTGCAGTTTTTGTCCTGGAAGACTGCTTTCTTGGTTGCTATGACATCTGACAGGAGGGTTTCAGAACTTCAAGCATTGTCAGTCAAGCCCCCTTATTTGATCTTTCTTAAGGACAGGGTATCCTTGCGTACTAATCCATCCTTTCTTCCTAAGATAGCTTTGGAGTCCAATATTAATCAGGTGATTAATCTTCCTGTCTTCTTCCCAAATTTTCAAAATAAGGGAGAATACAAATTACACTTGACAGTGCACAGATAGTTACGTTTTTACCTGCACAGGACTATATCCTTTCATAAGTCTGACCAACTCTTCATTTCCTACTCCAAGTCATTTTTAGGGAAACTAGTATCGAAGGTCACCATTGCCCGTTGGATTTCTCAGTGTATTACCTTGGCATATTCTGCTAGGGGTTTATCCCTGCCAGATCATGTGAAGGCGCATTCCACTAGATCTATGGCTACTTCAGCAGCCTTTTGGTCCAGAGAATCATTAGATGACATCTGCTCTGCAGCTACTTGGGGTTCTTCACATACATTCATCTCGCATTATAAGTTTGACATCATATCCAGAAACAAGGCATCCTTTGGCTCCACCGTGCTCTGAAATATCCTTCCATGAGGGCCTCCCAGGTGTTCAATAGCTGGGGACTCTTTCCCACAGGTTGAAGACCAAATGAAGACAACAACTTCAAATAAAGAAGTTCTGTACTCAGCATAATGTTCCATCTGAGTTGTTGCTCTTCATTTGTCTTCAACCATCCCACCCTCCTTCACCCCCTGCCTTGCATAGATTGTGTGGTGGTCTGGCTAGTAGAGGATGTGGTCACCACAAGGGTGCCTCTTATTCTCCTTTTCTTGCTTATGGAGATATTTAGCATGAGACAAGGTCGGGTTGGGATGCTATGTTAGGCAGCAAACTCAATCTGAAGGGAAGAAGGAGATGGGCATTATGGGTAGGGGAGGAGCTTTGAACTTGGATCAGATGCTGGATATGCAGCCGAGTTGGATCCATGCCAGATCCGGTAACCCACAGGTTGAACTGGTGAAAAAACCACCCTTGCAGGTCTAGTGCCTTTAAACTCCAGGATTCAGATAGATGTGTACAAAGTTCTTTATAATCCACAGGTTATGTTGTAAACAGGAACGCCAATAAACGAAAAAACCCAAATTGAAATTTTATTAAGCTTAAAAACAAGCTTTTCGTTGGTGCTCTGCACCAACTTCCTCAGAAAACAAACTGCACCACACATTTGTCTCACTATAAATACATCACTACTCAACTCAGATGCACCCCCTAGCGGCTCCCCTTTAAAAAGCACATAATTACACTTTGAAATGTTTAACTAAGAAGCGGCCAAAATATTCAACAATTTGGTATCTACTACTCATACCTGCCATCAATGCTGGTAAACCTGTCATGCTCCAAATATTGAACCTTAGAGCCACCATACTTGTATATAAATACAAATGATAAAATGTGTCAATAACCACAAGAAAAATTATAATATATGTTAAAAATAAGTATAAAAGTGGAAAACATTTCCCACAAGTGTTAATATAAACATTGATATAAACAATAAATGGTGAACACAAATATAATGAAGAATGGTGAGACCCAAAAGTATGTTCCCAGATGGCATTAAGTCACTCCAGGGGGCTTCACCTCACTAGGCTTCTCAATTTGAGGAAGCAACTGATGGAAAGCATACTGTTAAGTCCAGGTAAATGGTAAGCTTCCAACTTAAGTTGCCACATCAACTCCTTGCATTCTAGTCTTAAAGAATCGGGTCCCTCCATAAACTCTTGGTTTAGCTGATTGATCACTGCAAACGAAAATTTGTGGCCTGGGTTATCGAATATATGTTTGGACAGAGAGTTGTCGACCTTCCCCTTCCTGATGGCATATAAGTGCTCGTATACCCGTTCCTGTAGTTTCCTATCAGTCTTGCTGATATAGAAACCTGGACAGACCGAACAGACCGAACACTGGGATAAATATACCACCCGATTGCTGGCACGATTGAATCTTCCTTGTATGAGATACTTCTTGACCCTGATGGAAAAAGCTGAACTTGCTTTTATGTATCTGCAGTACCTGCACATGTTACATTTGAACATCCCAGATCTGGGGGAGGCACCAGCAACTTTGGACTCCAGGATGTTTTTGATGTTAAGGCCCCTCCTGAAAGTAACCTTAGGGGGTGATAATAGTCCAAATGCTCCTATTGACTCGGTGGTTAATAAGCACCAATTTTTCTTTATAATGGACACAATGTCCATTGCATCCAAGTTGAATGAAATTACAAAAGTACAATTGAAAGTATCAGACTCACTGACGAGGCGAGGTAACCCTAAACACCCATCCTCCATATTCCCCAAAATGGGGCGGAAGTGGCCATTGGCCCTCTTCCTCTGCGACAAAATCGGCGGGGTACCCTCTGCTGACGAACATGCCAAAAACGAACTTGCACTCCTCGTGAAATTTCTTATCTTCTGATGTCATGCGGGCTGCTCGAACAAATTGGCCTTTCACAATAGCCCTCTTTTGATGTAATGGGTGTTCGCTGTCAAAATGTAAATAAGAATTCGAGAAGGTTGGCTTCAGATGTATGCTGGCCACAAAGCGATTAAGGCTCCTATCTTTCTCTAGTTCCACATCCAAGTAGGTAATCTTGTCCATGGCAAACTCAGATGTGAGTTTCAAAAATTCTGTGGAGCTGTTAAAAAAACGACACCAAGTTATTAACATCGTCTAGAGTACCATTGAAGATGACAAAAATGTCATCCAAGAATCTAGTGTATAATGCTACTTTCTCTTGGACCAAAGAATTGGGTAAAACAAACACCCTCTCCCAGTGAGCCATGACTAAATTGGCCACACTGGCTCCACAGGGCGATCCCATAGGGACCCCAATCAATTGGCGGAACCACCAGTGATTAACTGTAAAAAAGTTGCTGGTAAGAATAACCTCCAATAGTTCGCTGACCATCGTAACTTCTTCTGCAGGAGCATGGTGAAAAAACATTTCCAATTGGATCCACTCAATCACCTCCAAATGGGGGATAGATGAATACAGGTCAACAACGTCAATGGTCAAGAGAATACAATCAGAGTTTAATGGAACAGAACCCACTTTTAAAAATGCCCAAGAATCTCTTGAGATGTATTGGACTCTGTCCACATACTTCTTGAGAATCTCATCCACCACCATGGCCACTGCATACGGAATGCTTCCCCTGGCACTGACCAGTTGCTGCATAGGTGGATCATAGATGTTCTTGTGTATCTTGGGGTTCCCAAACAAGACTGGAATTTTAGGTGATACCACAGAAATGAAATTGTATACATCCACATCCATGATGCCATTGATGAACATCTCCTCGAAATATGACCGGATGTGGCACAAACTAAGATTCAATTCATTCTTAGAAACCTCCTGGTAAGTATCAGAAGATAAAATAGCCAACATCCTGTCATTGTAGTCATTCATATACATGGCCACCAATCCCCTCCCTTATCAGGTTGCATAAGTCTAACTGATGCAAACCTGAGTGCCTCTAACAAGGCCCTCTCCTCCTTATTGATATTAAAATGAGCCTGGCGCCTTGAATTGAGGAGGTGGCGGATGTCAAGATCACACAATTGTTTGAGGAGATGGGCATTTTTGGAAAAAGTGGGTTCTGTTCCATTTAATGCTGATTGTATTCTCTTGACCATTGACGTTGTTGACCTGTATTCATCTATCCCCCATTTGGAAGCAGTTGAGTGGATCCAGTTGAAAATGGTTTGTCACCATGCTCCTGCAGTAGAAGTTATGATGGTCAGCGAACTATTGGAGGTTATTCTTACCAGCAACTTTTTTACATTTAATCACCGTTGGTTCCACCAATTGACTGGGGTCCCTATGGGATCGCCCTGTGGAGCCAGTGTGGCCAATTTAGTCATGGCCCACTGGGAGAGGTTGTTTGTTTTATCTAATTCTTTGGTCCAAGAGAAAGTAGCGTTATACACTAGATTCTTGGATGACATTTTTGTCATCTTCAATGGTACTCTAGATGATGATAATAACTTGGTGTCGTTTTTTAACGGCTCCAGAGAATTTTTGAAATTCACATCTGAGTTTACCATGAACAAGATTACCTACTTGGACGTGGAACTAGAGAAAGATAGGAGCCTTAATCGCTTCGTGGCCAGCATACATAGGAAGCCGACCTTCTCAAATTCTTATTTACATTTTGACAGCGAACACCCATTACATCAAAAGAGGGCTATTGTGAAAGGCCAATTTGTTCGAGCAGCCCGCATGACATCAGAAGATAAGAAATTTCACGAGGAGTGCAAGTTCATCTTTGGCATGTTTGTCAGCAGAGGGTACCCTGCCGATATTCTCACAGAATTGAGTTTAGAAGTGCAGGGGAAGAGGGCCAGTGGCCACTTCCGCCCCATTTTGGGGAATATGGAGGATGGGTCTTTAGGGTTACCTCGCCTTGTCAGTGTCTCTGATACTTTTAATTGTACTTTTGTAATTTCATTCAACTTGGATGCAATGGACATTGTGTCCATTATAAAGAAAAATTGGCGCTTATTAACCACCGAGTCAATTGGAGCATTTGGACTATTATCGCCCCCTAAGGTTACTTTCAGGAGGGGCCTTAACATCAAAAACATCCTGGAGTCCAAAGTTGCTGGTGCATCCCCCAGATCTGGGATGTTCAAATGTAACATGTGCAGGTACTGCAGATACATAAAAGCAAGTTCAGCTTTTTCCATCAGGGACAAGAAGTATCTCATACAAGGAAGATTCAGTTGTGCCAGCAATCGGGTGGTATATTTAGCCCAGTGTTCGGTCTGTCCAGGTTTCTATATTGGCAAGACTGATATGAAGCTACAGGAACAGGTATACGAGCACTTATATGCCATCAGGAAGGGGAAGGTCGACAACGCTCTGGCCAAACATATATTAGATAACCCAGGCCACGAATTTTCGTTTACAGTGATCGATCAGCTAAAGCAAGAGTTTATGGGGTGACCTGATTCTTTAAGACTAGAATGCAAGGAGTTGATGTGGCAACTTAAGTTGGAAGCTTACCATTTACCTGGACTTAACAGTATGCTTTCCATCAGTTGCTTCTTCAAATTGAGAAGTCTAGTGAGGTGAAGCCCCCTGGAGTGACTTAATGCCATCTGGGAACATATTTTTGGGACTCACCATTCTTCTTTATATTTGTGTTCACCATTTATTGTTTATATCAATGTTTATATTAACACTTGTGGGAATTTATTTCCACTTTTATACTTTTTAACATATATTATAATTTTTCTTGTGGTTATTGACACATTTTATCATTTGATTTATATATAATTATGGTGGCTATAAGGTTCAATATTTGGAGCATTATAGGTTTACCAGCATTGATGGCAGGTATGAGTAGTAGATACCAAATTGTTGAATATTTTGGCCGCTTCTTAATTAAAAATTTCAAAGTGTAATTATGTGCTTTTTAAAGGGGAGCCGCTAGGGGGTGAATCTGAGTTGAGTAGTGATGTATTTATAGTGAGACAAATGTGTGGTGCAGTTTGTTTTCTGAGGAAGCTGGTGCAGAGCGCCGACGAAAGCTTGTTTTTAAGCTTAATAAAATTTCAATTTGGGTTTTTTTGTTTATTGACGTTCTTGTTTACAACATAACCTGTGGATTATAAAGAACTTTGTACACATCTATCTTAATCCAGGAGTTTAAAGATGCTGGGCCTGCAAGGGTGTTTTTTTCACCAGTTTGTTTTTTGTTTTTTGAATTTTTAGAAGGTTTATGTAACCCACAGGTTGAAGACAAATGAAGAGCAACAACTCAGATGGAACATTATGGTGAGTACATATCTTCTTTTTTCCTCTTAACCATATCTGTTTTTCTTTTTCTTTTATTCCTACCCTGTTTTTAAACTCCACTTTCATTTTATCCCACTCCCTAGCTGTATTTTCTGAAGAGATTTCTGTCTTCCCTAATAATGCCTGACTAATTTCCACAGCCCATTTTGTAAATTCCTTCCTATTTAACTGATAGGTGGGGAAACACCATTGTCTTATTTTTATTTCATTACCCTGTATTTTTATTCAGCTGTTATTGCCACATGATCTGAAATAGTTATTGGATGTGTATCAAAATTTTCTATTAAATATACATGTTCCTTTGAAATATAATTTCTCTGTAGCCTAGACCAGTTTTTTATACCTTGGTGAATAATATGTAATTTTCTCTGAGCTTTTACTACTGAATTCACATCTTCCATATCAAATATTTTGATAAATTTCTTCAAAAATCTACCCTCTTTTGTTACATTTTCCCAAGTAGGCCCCCAGATATATCCTCACTGTTGCAAATCATATTCCAGTCCCCCACCTATAAGTAATATTCCCTGCTGAAAACTGGTTATTTCTCCCAGAATTTCTTAAGCTTGGTTGTAGCAGTTTTATGTGGAATATAAATACATCTCCGTAATCCTCCTCCCTTGCCAGTAGCTCCCTACTACTATACATCTATTCTTTATTCTCTTTTTTTGTTTTCTATCACTAATGGAGCTTCTCTAACAGTTAATATAAGTACTTCCCTTTTCCTTCATCTCAGCTGTTACGCTGAATAACCATCCTGAAATCCTTCCTTTATCAAATTCACATCCTCATTTCTTTCCAAATGTGTCTCCTGTGGCATAGCTATTTGTACTCTGTATTTTTTAATGTAGTTCACTGCTCTTTTTTTTGTATATACCTGTGGACAATTCACCTTCAAAGAAATATATAATATGGAAAGTGTTGCCATTATTATTCTGATCTGTTATGTGTAACATCTTTTTTTTTTCAACTGTCTAGTTTCAGCTTTAGTGTTACATGCATACATTGTTTGGCAGGTTTATCTTTTATAAACTTGTTTCTTGTCATATCAGTTTGAACCCATGTCACATCTTAATACTTTTTGTTTCAATAAAACCCTTAAAACTTAAAAAAACACACCCCATAACTTATTAATTTAATGCAAACACACAAAACTAAATGTATATTTTCAAATAATGAAGTTTAAGCCTCCTAATAGGAACAATTGTTTCAGACTGAAAGCTACACTCACAGGCTTGAAATGACCTGTAATGGTTGTCCATGCTAAGATGCATGGTACAGCCTGTGCTTCAACTTACACTAAGTTCTGTCATTTTTTGTCTCCTCTTTATCCTCTCCCAGATTTAGAAAACAACTCGAATGCTTTGAGAAAACATTATCTTTTAACAATTGAAAGAAAAACTATTCTGTTTTATTGCCCTTATCAGCTCATCTCCATGGAAACACGAGAACCATATACACAATTGGCTTTAACTACATACTTCTCATGTTGCATTGTGAACATTTATTTGCTAAAGGAAAACTTTTAATTACATTCACTTTTTTTATTTACTTGCTTCAACTTAAAACTTGTTGTTAGATCAAGCCAAAGGCCTTAATCCACTCATCCCTCTATGCAAAAGTAAGAAAAAGCATATCAAGTTTACTTATATCGTGCTTTTTTGTCCAGGCTTTCTTCTTTTTATTTTGCAGTGCCTATGTTTCTTAAAACTGAACAAGAAGAAAGAAGAGAAAAGGGGCACCTGTTTACAATCCTTATTACACACAAAAATAACTGAAAAAGCTTTACTGTATAACATTCAGTAAATGTCACGATCTGATGTTCATTTCATTTTTCCTCACTGATGGGTCTTAGGATCTGATTCGGCTGCTTCACAAGACTTATGATCCGAGCCTCAAGCTCATCCCTCTCCCATGATGCCTCACATTTCCTCTAACTCATCAGATCTCATTTGCTGCCACCCAGCACAGATATGTGATTCTTTTGCCTCAAGAGCAGATAAGTGAATTTTTCCTTTTTACTATCTTCTTTGAACTTTGATAAACTTCTTTTTCATAGAATTTCCTTATTTTCTTCATTTTTCATAGCTAAACCTCCCCTCCTAAGTATTTAGTTGATCAGCCTGTGTTAGGGTTTCACCCTTCCCCCTACACACTTTCTCTCAATTAGTCTGGCCATTGGCCATTCTTTCTCCCTTTCACTTATTCTCTAGTTTAAAAAAATATTTCCCGGTGTCTTTCCTTTATCTGTTTTTTGTTTAGTAGGATTGGATGTGCTCCATAGATCTCCAGAAGGTGTACTATCATATCAAAATAAACAGGTGCTCCAGGAGACATTTGCCCTTCTGGCTAGGAGCCAATCTTTACCAGTTCAGAGCATTGCCCTTTGGACTCACCGCCACCCCCAGGTGTTTACTGAATGTGTATCGGTATCAGCTCACCTGAGACTGCAAAGATTCCAGGTGTTTCCATACTTGGACGATTGGCTCCTAACTGCACCAACAAGGCATCCAGTTCTTCAAGCCACACAGTACTTACTACAGCTCTTCAAACATCTGGGAATTATGATAAACTTAGCAAAGTCAAAATTGCTCCCTGTACAGAACATAAAGTTCATAGGAACGCAACTGGACTCAATCAGATAGCTTCATTGCCCCCATAACTCTTAATATCTGTGAGACAACAAGTTCAAGTATGATTGGATATGGCCACTCCACCTGCAAAACTAATTTTGAGAGCTCTAGGATCTGTGTCCGCTGCCATACTCCTAATATCACTAGCAAGGTTCTCCAAGCGAGTACTGGAATTGACTCTAGCCATTCAGTGGTCCATTCTGTACCAACCACTATATGTTGCTATCAGACTAACCCCAATTTGCAAGTGTTACCTCCAGTGATGGATTCTTTCAAATGACCTATACCTGGGCAGGCCTTTTTCTCTTCCCCTCCAGTAGCCACAGTGACCACGGATGCTTCCTGGTTGGGGTGGGAAGAGCATTATCAAGGAAGATTGATCCAACATTCTAGAGATGAGAGTAGTCCTTCTGATGTTGCAAGCCTTTCATGACTGTTTCCCTCTGAGAATGGTAGACGTTTATACAGACAACATGGCAGTAGTCTGGTACATAAACAAACAGGGGGGAACCCATTCATATAATCATGCAGAGAGGCCATGAGAGTGTGGGAATGGGTGATCTCTTCAAACTGCTTTCTCATTGCAACGCACATTCCTGGGGAGATCAACATACTGTTGGACAGACTAAGCAGATCCATCTTGAGTCCTTACAAGTGGTCCCTGAACCAAACAGTAGTGAATCAAATATTCAGCCAATGGGGTCAACCTTGCTGCAAACTCTTTGCCTTTCCCCTGAACAAGTGCAGCAAGTACTTTGCTCTGATCCCCTCAAATGGGGAGTCACCGAGGGATACTCTAGTCCATGATTGGCCTCCAGGTCTCCTGTAAGCTAACCCTCCAATACCTCTAATTCCAAAAGTCCTACAGAAACCAGCAGGTTGAAGAACAACTCTGATTTTCATCTCCCCCTACTGGCCTCATCAAGTATGGTTCCCCTTTTTATGGTATCACACCAAATAGCTTCAGTGGATTCTGGATCCCAGTCAGGATCTAATTTCCCATCCGTCAGAATATCAACGTCCCAATCAAAGAGCCTTACGATTAACTGCTTGGTTTCTCCACTTCCAGTGAGTCTAAGAAAGTCCAGGCTAGCTTCCTCCATCTGATAGATTATTCTTGCTCCCCAAAAGCCTTCCACAAAAAAAGTTTATAATAGCAAGTGCAAGAGATTTTCATTTTAGGCATCGAAACAGAATATTGATTCCTTTTCAGCTCCTGTTTCAGCTATACTTCTTTTTCTGAGTTAACTTTTTCATGATGGTGCCAGTTTCTCCACCATAAAATTGCAACTGGCAGCAAGTGCAAATTTTTATGTGGGGAAAGGTTCTAATTCTTCATCCTCTCTTTAAACATCCAAATGTACAGCGCTGGTGCTAGCATTTTGGGGGCCCCAGCAAGGTTCAAGTTGGGGGCCCTACTCAGAACATCGTGTGACCACATTGCCATTGCACCCCCTTCCCTGTCAAGATCATCCATCACCATTTAACCATTAGTGTCACTACATTCAGATTATTAAGAATTGATGTGCCATGCTACACACTGGCATTTAGTACCAATGTTACATTACGGCAAATCCCTGTACCACAGCAAGGTAGATACTCACAGGTACACACTGACTGACATTTAGTACCAATGTTACATTATGACAAGCTGCTGTATCACAGCAAGGTAGCAACTCACAGGTGCACACACACTGGCATTTAGTGCCAGTGTTACATTATGACAAACCCCTGTACCACAGCAAGGTAGCTACAGAGGTGCATGGACTGGCATTTAGTAGCAGTGTTAATTATGACAAACCCCTGTACCACAGCAAGGTAGCGACTCACAGGTGCATGTACACACTGTTATTTAGTACCAATGTTACATTATGACAAACCCCTGTACCACAGCAAGATAGCGACTCACAGGTGCACACAGCAAGGTAGCCACTCACAGGTGCAGCACTGACTGGCATTTAGTACCAGTGTTACATTATGAAACCCCTGTTCCACAGTAAGGTTGCCACTCAACTGGACACACACCAAATGTCATTTTATGCAAATGTTACATTATGGACAAATCCCTGTACCCACAGCAAGGTAGCCACTCACAGGTGCAGGCACTGGCTGCATACTCAAATGGCCAGATTTGCAAAGAATGTCTAGATTTGACTCATGTTTGGTTAGTTTTTCACAATTTGTAGTTTTCTTGATTTTTTTGTGGCAAATCATTGATGACTGAATTCATTAAATGAAAGGCATTTCAATTTAACTTCATATCCTTCAGAACATGCATGGTGTAACACCTTTTATTCTAGCAACTTTTTCAGTTTATAAGAGCAATATTTAAAATTTGCCCAGATCTTTGAGGCTGGGACCCCATTATCTGTGACTTTGTCTAGATTTTGTGCCATGAGATCTAGAGCTACAACTGGAATTTAGTAGCAGTGTTGTTACATTATGACAAGCCTCTGTACAGCATCAAGGTAGGCAGTCCTACAGAGGTACACAAAGACACCCACAATGACTGGCATTTAGTAGTAATGTTGTTACATTATAACAAGCTTCTGTATCGCATCAAGGTAGTCCCACAGAGGTACACAGACTCCCTCACATAGGACAGAAGCACATTAAAACAGAGACTCTTGCACACAGGACAGACACCCACACATGATCAAAACTGCACTACAGCAAGCCTGAACATTAACATCCACACAGACACAGGACAGAGGCATCCACCCCCACAAGTGCAGAGACAAGACCAGGACAAATTTACTTCAAGACTGAACATAAACCCACGCAAGATTAAGTCAGCACTACCACAAAACAGAACTGAGATACCACTCCCAAACACAAGACAATGACAGCAATAAAGCAAGACTGAAACAAGCAGCAGTAGATAGTGACACCACTCAAGGCAATTACTGACATGCAGAACAGTCACACTGCAAATGTACACAACACAGCTATGCGACACAGAAATGACTACAGACACAACATACAAGGGAAAGCCATGGGGATTACAGAGCCTGAGGCAGACTCAAACCCAAACAAACCCAAAAGAAAGCCATGGGGTTAGTGAGACCGAGGCAGATGACTCAAACCCAAACAGAGTGCGCAATGGGGATTACTGAGCCTGAGGCAGATAGACTCGAACCCAAAGAAATGCAGAAGAGAGCCATGGGGATTACTGAGCCTGAGACAGACAGACTCAAACCCAAAGAAACACACGAGAGCCATAGGGATTACTGAGCCTGAGGCAGACTCAAACCCATGCACAAGAGAGTAATGAGGATTAGTGAGTCTGACAAAGGTAGACTCAAACCCAGAGAGAAAAAGGTGAAGACCAGAGTGCCATTCGTCTTCCATGTGCATTTATCTCATCAGCTTCTGTTCTTCCTGCGCTTCTGTCCTAGCCCCCCCCAACGAGTCCTGCCGCTCCCAACTATCCTAGCATCGTGCCGCTCCTAGCTGCCTTTGCCTAACATCCTACTAGTTCCATCCTCATGGTCCTACCTGTTGAGAGGTAAACAAAAGAAGTGAAAACACAGCATACAAGCCACAGTAAGGTGCTACCTGAAATTTACTGCCTGAGAGCATTGTAAAAGATTACTGGAAAGGAAATACGAGCACATACCTACAGTTTTACTGGGATCTAACGAATTTTCATTCGTACAAAGTCATCAATGAGGCTGCCATTTGATGCACTTTGTCCCACTTCATGCTCAGTTGAGAGCACAGCTAAGCCTGAAAGTCTGTCCTGACTCATTGAGGAATGCAGGTATGTCTTTGAGTTTCAGCTTAGAAAAGCTGTGTTCTGCAGTAGCCAGTGTAATGAGTGCAGTCAAATAAATGTGCAGTGAAAGATAAGTATTTATATATATGTCTTGCAAGTGGTTGTGAATGAGGAAATTTAACACGGTCAGTGGTGATGATTCATTATCAATCATTCGAGAAAGGGTTTTAAGTTCGTGACCAAGGTCAGAGTCATTAATATCACAGTGGCTACTTGTCCTGTCAGTCAGTTGTTCTTTCCGAGCCTTGCAGTGTTGCAACAGTGTTTCTACTACAACATCACTCAAGGCTTTAATATTTGATAAAAATTCAAAGGCGTTATCAAACTCTGAAAGCTGCTCAAACCAGTCAGTAAACTATTGGATTGTTGTATCCAGCAGCGCAGTCAGTAAACTATTGGATTGTTGTATCCAGCAGCGCATTGAAGAACTTTACACGTAGTTTTACCGCTGGATCCTGTAGTCTCATCTTCTCCTTCATAGTCAAAGAATCGCTTTACTTTCCTCTGTCTCTTTTCTTGAAATGTGGTGCCAACATCCAGTTCTTCCACTATCTTGGAGGCTTCACCCATGGCATGTTGAAATCCTGTCTCTCTCTAATTCTTTAGCAGGTCCATAGTGGATGCCAGCACTTTGACACATCGAAATATCGACAGATGGACTTTGCAGAACTTTGCTTGCATGATTTACCTCTGTCAGCACATCATACCAAACCACTAAACATACAATGAACTGGTATGACATAAGTTCTGAGCACATTCCCCTTGCTTGTTGATATGTTCCAGCATCATTTGTATGTACTGCTTGATCTATCTCCTGTAATGCCTCAATGACTCCTTTCAGCTGAAATCTTACTGCCTTGACAGAGTCTATCCTGCATTCCCGGGTCTCCGACATTAGCTTCAAAGTGACATCTGTGTGCTGTTTCAAGATCTGCCACCAGCTTGTTGATGCTGAACAGAGTACGTAAATGTTCTGCAGACATCCAAAGAATGACACTGCTTGTACTGATGAATGTGCTCCATCACTAACTATAAGATTTAAATTATGGCAGGCATACGGCACATTAAAAAGCCCTTGAATTCATTTGTTTTATCCAGGCCTGCACTCCAGCTCGTTTCCCCTTCATGTTGCTGCCATTGTCATATCCTTATCCTCAACAGTCATTAATGTCCATTTGATGATTTTGAAGAGTCTGAAGAAGAGTTTCTGTAAGTCCTGCCCCAGTTGTATCATTCACAGGCACAAATCCCAGAAAATGTTCAACTGTGGCTGCAGTCTGTGAAATATCCACATACCGAACTACTACAGGAATTTGCTCTTGATTGCTGATGTCTGGCGTGCAATCAAGAATCACAGAAAAGTACCTAGCGTCCTTCACCTTCCCTACAATGATCCTTAAAATAGCATTTGCAACCAGCTGGATAATTTCATTCTGTATGTCCTTCCCAAGATAGTGATCTATTACCTCTTTATTCCAAATGCGATGCAAATGTTCAGCCATGACAGAGTCAAACTGCGACAAAAGTTGCACTTGGCGTAAGAAATTGCCATTGCCATAGGTGTCCCGGGCATCACTTGTACCACGGAATGCCATGTTCTGTTCCGCCAAGTATTGGACAACAGCAATAATGCATTCTAACACACCGTGCCAGTAAGTTATCTCCTTTTCAACCATTGCTGGTCTCTTAGTGTCCATAGCTTGCCTACTCTTTATTCTATTGTCCAGTTCCTTCCACTTCAGCATGCATACCATATGCTCTGGTGCTCGGTCATGGCTGTGTAAAGCTTTGGACATTTCTCTGCATGCTTTGTAACCACCTGACCTGAGAAGATGGTTAGAATGTCCAAACAATTTGTATGCAAAGCAAAACAGTGCATCCTTTGAGACCGAATATGTCAGCCAAGTGTGTTTTGCTCTATCTCCATTAGGCAGCACATGGAAATAGTTGTCCGATGTAAATCTTCTTTTCTGCTCATTCACTGGGATCTGTGGTAACACCACTTGCACAGGTCCATGCTGAATGGCAGCTTCCCTAAACTCATCCCTTATCAAGTCTGGCCAAGTCCCTAGATCCTCAAAAGATGTACCTGACACTCCCTGCAAGTCATAGGCCACATCTTTCACTATGGAAGTATGGGCTCCTTCTGTATCAAAGTCTGGTGATCCAAGCAACACCTCTACAGTTGAATCTGCATTTGCTGACATGCTTTCACCCATAGTAACAGCTGTAGGTCCACAGGAGGTAGCCTGTGGTGTAGCCACAAGTGAGTGGTCATTTTCTATTGACAGGATGCTGGCCTCACAGTAGTCAGACTGTAATGCAGAACCATTGTGTTGTCCTGAAGGCAGACTTTTTCCTGAATCTCCCCTCTCCGATGACCCACAGAAAATTTTCATAATGGAAACCTGTCTCTTTGCATCCTCATTCCTCTGCTGCTGAAGCGTTCTTTTTGGTGCTCCTGACAAATATGTATGCTTCATCTCTAACTGGGAATGGAGGTAAAGCAGAATTACTACACATGCAGACATAGTCCTTTTGTCATACTGTTAGTAACAATGCATACTGACTTGCATTGACATCAGTCACTATTGCACTGCAGGCAGAAAGACTGAATAATGACTAACCAGTAGGCACAAAAAAGTAATGAGAAAGGCCCAAGTTACAGTTTTATGTTAAATACCTAACACTAGAGGTAAACTTTAGCTTTTTCTACACTATTCTTCCCCTTTCATTCCCAAATGATGCAAAAAGATTGATATTACAAGCTCTCTGGAGCAGACTAAAGTCTGAAAGAACTAATGACTAAGACAGGCACAAGTTTGAAGGGGAAACGCACCAAACTGAGGCAAGACAAATGTTACGGTATAATAAGACTACATATGCCCCACTACCTCTCAATCTCTTAGCACACTTGAACAAACCAAAGTCATTGGTTGAACAAAGGAGTGAAATCATGGATTTTCTAGAAAACCTCATTTGTGAGGGATGTAGAAGTGGCACACACATTGGGAGTCATTCCCACACCCCCTGTTAGCACAGGATCTGTGTACAAAAGCATAAAGCTAGGGAATGTACCATGTATTACGTGGAGGGTATGAAACATGAAGTCCATTTCTGCTAGTAGCTTCAGCCCTCCGCATTGTGCTATGCAATCGTTTTGAGAGAAAACAGGCCAAAAACATCTGGACACACATTCTCGCAGGCCCCATCAACCTCCTGAACTGTCAACATAATTCAGCCCGACAAAAATAACTGCAGAAGAAGGCGTAACATCATGGATAATTTAGAACATTAACTTAGATAGCAGAGCAGTGTTTGCAGTACTATGCATTAAAGACATCAGTACATTCTGTGGAATTCTCACCCCCCCCCCCCCCCCACAGCCTCTGCCCAATAATCCCGGATAAAGTGAAAACCAAAAACGTAGGCGTAGCATTAACAATGTGCTTATACAGTGCGTGGCCCCACATTAAAATAAATCTCAGGCAAACATTGAACAGCTGCTAACTACTCACCCACCATTAGGCTTTTTAAACATTGTACAGGCCCCATCAGCCTCCAAATAGCATAATTCAAACAGACAAAAATAACCGCAGAACAAGCTGTAACATCAGGGATAGTCAAACAGTACTGTAAACCCAGACAGCAGAACAGTGTTTGCATTAGCATGCATTAAAATATCCGTACATTTTGGAGAATTCTTACCCCCCGAGTCTCAGCACAATTTTGGATGAAGTGAAAACAAAAAGGTGTAGCGTTAACAATGTGTTTATACAGTCCGTGACCCCCCCCCCCCAATTAAAAAAACTGTAGGGAAACAATGGACACTGCAACATTCTCACAGGCCCCCTAACCACACTACCAAACTTTCAATGCAATAACTATGGACAGCGAAAAAAATTGAAGTCATTGCAACAAGGCATATCAAGGACAGTTAAACAGTACTATAAACATAGATGGCAGAACAGTGTTTGCATTACTATGCATTGATATCAGTAAATTCTGTGGAATTCTCACCCTGCACAATTTTGGATGAAGTGAAAACAAGCGTAGCATTAACAATGTGCTTATACAGTATGTTTCCCCACATAAAAAAAAATTCCAGGCAAACATTGAACACTGCAACAATGTGCTTATACAGTGTGTGACCCCATATTAAACAAATTCCAGGCAAACATTGAACACTGCAACATTCTTACAGCCGCTAACTACTCTCCCAACATTAGGCTTTTTAAACAAATGTACAGGCCCCATCAGCCTCCAAATAGCATAATTCAAACAGCCAAAAATAACTGCAGAACAAGCTGTAACATCAGTGTGCCAAGGTCTCTTATCTCACTTTCAGTGTTAAGTAGACTACCGCCTATGTGGTAGTTCATGGGTACAGAGTTTTTACTAAAAGGGATGACAATGCACTTTTTGGCATTGAGCTTGAGGCTTTGGCATTGGCATTGAGTAGAACATTGCAGTTATACACAAAACAGGGTTTGCATTAGTATACACTCAAAACATCTATGCCTTCAGCAATATTCTCACAGCTACTAACTACCCTCACAATATTACGCATTTTAAGCAACATACAGAGCCCCATCAACCTCCTAACCTCTCAGGATAATTCAAACAGCCAAAAAAACTGCAGAACAAGCTGTAACATCAGGGACTAGTGTAAAACAATACTATAAACCTAGATAGAACAGTGTTTGACAAACTTGTAAAAAAGAACTCAAAACCTACTGCAAATTCAGCTGACAATCTACCAGCAGAATTAAAAAAAAAATAGCAGCTGAAGCCATTTCTTGTCCTGAATACTTAAAAGATCCATTACTGAGCAATACGTCCCAGCCATCTGGAAAATATCATACATTATACCTTTGCACAACAGTGGAAACTTGACAGAACTTACAAATTATAGGCCAAGAGCAATTCTTTCCCCAGTAGCTGAACTCCTAGAGGAATGCATTCATTCTTGACCAATAATTTACTTGCCAAATCCCAACATGGCTTTAGGCCTCATGCTGTAACTACCCTCCTCAGTTATACCAACACCATCAATTTACAAATGAAGGTGAAATAGGATTATCTGTCTATCTTGATTTGTTAAAGGCCTTTGTCAGAGTCTTTCAGCAAACTACTAACTACTCTCGCCAACCTTAATCGCATCCCCCTAGTCCTCCACTGGCTCCAAAGCTACTCAACAGGTCATACACAGCCATAAAATGTCTCCAGGATCTACCTCCCTCTACTTGCACTCACATTAGGAGTCTCACAAGGCTCCATCCTTGGTACATTTCAGTTTAGTGGATTTATTATCAGCCTCAATACTGCCACATCCCTAGCACTCTCAATCCAATATGCTGACACCGATACACTTGTGTCACATCTACCATGCAACACAGGCCATGTCCCAACCCAGGTTGAAATAAGTTAATCTTCACCACTTACCCCATATGCGTAAGACTATCGACTTAGAATCTCACAAGACTGCCCACCTATCCCTGGTCTAGCCAGCTACAATATCCTTCTCTGTCCCATTATTTATATCCCCTCTTTTTCATCACCCCTGTTCCATTCCCTCTACCTTTTACATATACAGCATAGATACTGCCAAAAAAATAACAAGCCATCTCTACCTCTTGCCTCAGATAACTAGCTTATACACACTCCTAACCAACGGGGAATCAAAATTAAATGTATATTACATTTCACATTCCCTTATATTGTCCCTCATACAAACAGTTAAACCGAACTTATTTTACGTATTTCTAGCACTTGTGTACTAAGATGAGCACTTCTCCCCTGGCCTCCACTGAAAATGGGTTCTATCCCAGTCAGACTATCCAGTAAACAAATGTAAAATAAGTAAAGTAAAACTGGTATAACCACAGCCCCTTACCCACAAATCCTCTTGGCACAACACGTCGCTACACAAAAGTAAAATAAAACTGGTACAACCACAGCCCCTCACCCCCCCCCCCATCCTCTTAGCACAAAAACTCTACACAAAACCAAAATAAAACTGGTACAACCACAACCCTCCCATCCTCTTAGCACAAAAACTCTACAGAAAACCAAAATAAAACTAGTACAACCACAGCCTCAAAATAAAACTGGTACAACCACAGCCCTCACCCCCCAAACCTCTTAGCACAAGAAATATGGACAAAAAACAATCACCCACCCCCCCACAAAAAAGTAAAGTTTAAACTAAACCCAAAAACTTACTTTTATCCTTTCTACAGAAGGCTGCTTCCAATACTCTGCTCCCTTTTTATGACTGAAAGCTCAACTGCTCTCCTTGCCTTCCTCAAAGTCAGACCACTCAGTCCTTTTAAAATTGCTCTTAAAAGGACAATTTTTCAGACCTTTTGAGAAATTGCCCTTAGAAGGACAGTTGAAAAAAGGGTATAATCCGACGACCATGACCGCGACCGCTCCAAAGGCTTGAATCCACCGCTGATCCATTCTCCGATGTAGTCCATCCTCATGCTGGTCCACGGTACAAACCCGGCTCGATCTCCACACTCTGCTACTGCTGAGAAACCTGACTAGAAAAACTGCTTACATATTTCATTGTGCCTTGCTCTATCAAGTAAGGTATTAGGGAATAGTAATTCTCCAAGATTCAGTCAGGAATATAGTGAAGCTTAGTTTAGATGTTTTTTCTTTTTTTGTTAACAAGTCTGTCCATCAATATTCTTTTCAATATTTCCTGTGATTTGAACTCTGTGGTGTAATGTTAAATATATATTCAGTATTGTCACGCACTCTTATTATTAAATATATTTAAGACTTTTATTATGGCTGGCCCCTTTTAGAAAGTTACTTTACCTTTGAGAGTGCTTATATTTATTTTGTGACACTGTGTGGGCCACTCCAGAATGCTTAGCTGTCTTGGCGAACTGCTACCATTTGTATTAATACTAATATTACACAGTATAATTGGGCACCTTTTCTTAAGGGCCTTAGAGTAGCTGATTGTGGAGTGTCTGGTAGCGGTGAAACTACTTTATACTGTGGGCAGAAGTGGGCACAGCAGGTAAATCTGTGCCAGCCTTTCCCTTCTTTGTGTGTATAAAATCAAATCTCACAGTGTGTGTGTCAGCTACTAGGGGAGAGGACACAATGCACTGGTCTTACAGAGAGGGTGCTGGAGGACTTGGCTTAGACACTCCGGCCGAGGACCTAACCCTACAGTTGTACCAGTGGAGAGTCTTAATGGGGACTTGGAGGGAGACAGATATAAAGATATTCAAACCCTGGGCTGAGTGTGTTCCATGTGTACTCTTAAGGCAAATTGTGCTGGATGCAGAGAGGTCTGCATCTGGATATGCTGAGTGTATCCATTTGTATTCCAAGTAAACATCCCTCTCCAATGTCAGTGGTGAGGATTCAGGCTCCTTGATTACTAGTCCAACATTAGCAACTGTTGGTGTGGAATACTAGTGCAGTTGCTTAATTATGCTTTCATAAAATTAATATAGTATGTTCCTTCCAGTTTCTCTGGTACAGCAGAAATTTTCAGGTTTTCTTATGTGGTCTGTCCTCTAATTTTACAATTTTTTGAAACATCTCTTCTTGAGCAGTCTTGTACTCAGCCAGAATTTTCTTCATTTCAACCTCTGATTTTTGCAGTTTTATCAGCTCATCTGAATATCTGTGTAAAGTGTCTTCCATTTTGTTCCTTTTGTTATTTAGGTTGATATACTCCTTCAGTGTTTCATTTATTTTAATAATCTATGAGCGCATTTAACTTATTTTGTGTTTTAGGTTAGTGGAAGTCATGTCTTACAACAAAGCTAGAGTTTGAACTGCTGTTTTGCTGAACAGGCAGTGTTTTTTCCTCACCTTTTTTTGGTTGATTTTCTTTCTGGTTCTCTAAATTTCCTCTCTGCTGGTATCCAGGCAATGCACTTACTAACCAGTGACTGAAATTTACCCAAAAAGACAGGTTCACTGGCTGTCTCTTCTGATTTTCCATTTTCACACTGGGTGAGTTCAATTAGGCTGTGTAGCCATCTTGGAAGTCTACGTAATGTCATTTTTAGTCAAATATTAATAAGAACAAAAACTGGTTTACTTAGCTGCTACTCCTAAACATTAATGAACATGAAGTGGGGTATATAACTTGCACTTCACCCACCAGTTAAAGTCAACAAAATTCCAGTCTTTCTCAGCCATGTCTTTTTACAAAGTCATACATGTCTGTTCCTGTATCTAAGGGGACTGATACTTTTTCTCCCATTTATTCACTGATTTCACAATTTTAATGGTGGTCTTTGTGATTCTTTCTATCTCGCAACACCAGTCTCTGCTTCACCTCTGTGGTACTCCTTATTCTTCGTATCAACTCCTCTGCTTTTTTCTGTTGCTTATGTAATTTCCTTTGAAACAACAGAAGACATTTCACTGGCAAAGTCTCTCTGCGAGCTTTGTTACTTTTTGAAAACATGAGAAGCAGAGTGCCATTCTGCTTCTTGGCTCACCTATTGCTGGCTAAATGCAACTATTTCCTCTTAGCCTATAATGCATTCAAAAATGTCTTTAATTTTCCAGGAAAAATAGACAGTCATTTAACGTATCAAATATCCTGTCCTTCATTTTCCTAATTTCATTTATATCAAGTCATTAAATAAAAAGGTAGATCAGCTAGAGTCTGTTTCATGGAACTATAATAATCTAATCTTTCCATGATGACCACCAGACGACCTTTGTCAGCTGGTCTAATCACTATGGTTTCATCATTCTGTAGTTCCATCAGAGCTAGACTTTCTTTATAAGTAAGATTATTATACATTTTCCTATCTCTTCTGTACACATTCTCATTGAAAAAAGTGTTTAGATCATTTTTCAACTAACCTGCTAAATGATTCAGTTAAAGGGTATGAAGCGGGCATATATAAACTAGGCCTCTTAAAATTGTTTATATGTTAGATTAATATTTCCTAATTCCATTTTAAAAAGAATGTTGCCAAGGAACAGATTAATATTTAAAATAGTGTCAGCTAACTCACTGCACTACGTAGGAATAAATTAAAGTCCTTTTTCCAACACACACTTCTCATCACTTGTTAATCAACGTTTAGGTATATTCCATATTATTGTTGTGTCCCTATCCTTTTCCATATTTTCTTTAAGGACTGATTGGTATTTTGTTTGGGAAGTTTTATCTTCATACATAATGATGTGACCAAGTACAAGACATGTTGTGACTGCTTTGGAAGGTATATTGTACATTATTTAATAAATGTTATCTGGTATTTTAATGGGATGTGCTAAACGGTGGAAAATAACTGAAGTAGAATTTTGTCAGTTTCTGTATGAACAATATGATGCCATGATGTTGAAACAGAAAGCTTGTGAAGTTTGAAATAAGGTGGTTGAAATCTGTTGGCAAAAGGTGCATAATGAACAACAACTGGTTCACAGGTTCATAGATTCATACTAGACCCTGCCCTTGTGGGCCGTTTTAAGATTAGCCAAATTCCTTTTTAAGGATGAGAAACAAACCCTGTACCTTATGATTGTAAGATAAACACGTTAACCATTATACCAACACCCAACCCCAATTCAGTTTGATTGCAGAATAGAATTTGAAGGAGAAATTTGAGATCAGCTGGCATTCTGGATGGTGAAGTGAGTGTGGATTATTTGGACGTTGTTAAAGTAATTGGGAATAGAGAGAGAACTTGTAGCCTTTAACTCTGTCATATCTAAATATGGTAAATCACCAGTCATTTTGGTTCAGTTTGTTTCATGTTATGAAAAGAAACTGGTATTGTAGAACTTAAAGCAACTGGAAAAGAAATGTACAGTGGAAGAAAAAACAGTTTTTATAGATCATGACAGATTAGTTTCCACTGCCTTACTTTTGCTCATATTTTCTGCTTAGTTTCTTCCCACAGTTCTTGTGCTTCTTCTTTAGTATTCATTAGAAAAATCCTTAAATATCTCATTCTGTAGTGCCTCCACAAAGAAGGAAATCCTTGTACTAAATTGTGTGTAGGCTCATAATTTACATATACGGCTGTTTTAACAGAGATTTATTTTTTGTCAGTCCAACTTTTCATAATTGCTCAATATTTCAGGTATCCTCCCAACCTGCATCTCTGACTGTGTTATAAAGGATAATATCAGCAAAAGCAGAGACATCTCCAGCATGCCCTTCCATTTATATTCCAACAAGTTTAAGTTACTTATTTCCTTTGCCAGTGGTTCAAGATAGAGAGCAAATAGTAGTGGAAATAGGGGGCATCCCTGTCTGGTCCCCCTTAGTAATTCTACCCTGTTCAGTAGAACACCCCCCTGGTGATCTGATGAAGTCTCATTTGGTAGACGAAAGCGCTTATCATCTGTTGTTGGAATAACAATAAAGGATAATTCCATTCTCCCTTGGTGATTTGGAACCATTTTTTGTCTACATAGTTGGTTCAGATTTATTAGTGTGGTTATTTTCAGTAATACCCCATGATATTGGGATAGAATGACTGGGGATACAATTAGGTAAGACCAACCTTTTTGATCAGGATGGAAGTCACTGTTCTTACTGCACTGATGGAGCCAGTGTTAAATAACAATTTTCTACACTTTGAAGGAGAATATTACAAGCAGGTGACTGGTGTAGCTATGGGGGGCGGCTTGTGCCCCTATATATGCTAATTTTGTTATGTCTCATTGGGAGCAAGAATAAATTTTTTCTAGTGAATTTTGGATATATATGAAACATTATACTAGCTTTTTGGATGATATTTTTATTGTGTGGGATGGAGATGAAGACATTTTGGAAAACGTTTTACAGTATATTAATCACACAATTTAATTTTTTAAAATTCACCTCTAAGTACAGTAAGGTTAATGTGTCATACTTGGACATTAATTTAACTATCAATGGCAACAGTAATACTTTGAGATCTAATAGTTTTAGAAAACTCACATTTTCCAATTCATATTTGGAATTTGGTAGCTGGTACCCTTACCATCAGAAAAAAAAATCTATTGTCAAAGGACAATTTGTAAGGGCTGTCAGAATGACAACTGTGGACCAAGATTTTTTTATTAGAGCTTGAGTATATGATAAAGTTATTTGTGAAAAGAGGTTATCCTGAGACTCTCTGTGAAATTTTAGCAGAAGTAGTTAGACATAAAAGAGAGCAGGGGGGTGTTTATAGACCCATATTGAGAGGGATTATGGACCCTAACAATAGTAGTAGTTCTAGTATGCCAAGAAATAAGTTTGATACAAGAAGGAAAATGGTGAATGACTTATTGTTCATCAGCACTTTTAATCAGGATGCTAAATGGGGTGGCTCATATCATCCTAAAAAATTGGAGAATATTATTTGCCGACAGCTCCCTTATGGATAAGGATGGGGGATCCCCTAGGATTGTCTTTAGAAGGGACAGATGTTTTAAGGAGATCTTGGAAATGGGGGTCCATATTGATTTACATCAGAACAGTAGAGCACCTGGCAATTTTAAATGTGGAAGGTGCAATGCATGTGCATACATTTTTGAGACGGGTGAAAGCATTCGTATCAATGGGAGAATGTATTTCCATGGACATTTTAATTGCAACAGCAAAAATTTAATTTATATGGTTAAATGTGACTATTGTTCTGCCTTTTATGTTGGTAAGACCAGTAGACATTTTAAGGACAGAATTAGGGAGCACAATGCTGACATTAGGAACATGAGATCTACCAACACCCTAGCTAGACACATTATTAAAAATCCAAGCCATAAGTTTACATTTGTTGTGTTACAGCAGTTAGTGAAGGATAGCAGGGTAGGGTGTTAGATCTGGACTTGGATATTTGTGAATTTAGGTGGCACTTGAGGTTGGATGCCACCATTTTCCTGGTATCAATGATAGTATCAGTATAGCAGCCATACTTGGGTTAAAATACATTCAGTCAGTGTTTAAGGCAATTTATACATCTTTTTGACAGTAATTTTTGGTAATATTTTGCTAATTTTTGCTGTTTTTACAAAGGCTGTGTTAGAATTTTAAAAAGATAGTTGATGTGTTTAACAATGGTTAGGCTTGTCTATTTATTAATTAACTTTTAATTAATGATAAATGTATTTTTTAACTTAGTTTTAATTGGTTGGTTGATTAATTAGGGAGGGGTATAAAAAGGTTGAGTTGGCAATGGTTATTGTTTTGAAGAAGTCCAACAGCAGTTGGATGAAAGCACTAAACCTATGTAAATTCTGAATAAAGAGTTTGCACAAGTCTTCATGTCCAGAGTGCCTTCAAATTTGTAACATTTATACTGTTCTTAGCATTTAGAATTCATTTAGACTCTAAATTACCTTAGATCCAACGAAATACAGATGTCGCTAGTATTTTTATGCATTATTTTGAAGTTTCTGAAGGTATTTTACATTTATATTGCAAGAAAAAGTCTCCATGGGCTTTATTTTCCGTTGCAACATTCTAAAGCCATTTTTACAGGAAGCTGAGACACAGACATTCTGTGACCTTTGACCTTGCGTCACACTTACAAATTATCTACTTCAGTGATATCAGTGCCAGTTCCAGTCTACGGCAGCCAAGAAGTCCCAAAAAGAAGCAAGAACCATATGAATGCATTGTACCATCCAGTAGCTCGACCAGATTGACATCCAGGAAGTAAACAGCAGTATTACAAAGCTGAAAATCGAGAGGCATCTACACTTAATGAAAAAGAACAATTTATGGCTCAAACATCATTCAGATACTGCAAAACTTCCTTAATTCACTAACTGTAAGTTTTAAAAGGCAGCTATTGAAGAAGAATATTTAACTATTGGCAAACTAGATGATGTAAAGGAAGAAAGTAAGCTTTAAACAATAACTGAATGAGAAAGCTAAGGTTACAGTGATCGCTCCAGAATAAAATGGCTTATGAAGAATAGATGCACTACAAATTTGGACTTGGCTGAAATACTACTGTAAATAAAAATGACTTTATGCTCATTCATCGGTTTCTTTTTCTCATTGGACTACTATTAGTCAGAATACTAGAAAAGGTCAATTAACTTTGTGTACTAGATGCATGTTAATCTGAAACATGTAGGGAGCTATATCTTATGTTGGTTTTCTATATGTTTATATAAGCAGAACACAAGAAGAGTACTTATAACATATGCGCATAGTATATCTGTGTAATACATTATGTACTAACAGAGTCCGTTTTTCTACTAAAACACGTTCCAGTATCTGAACTATATACTACTCAAAAGAAGGTTTTGATAAAAAAGATTAAATCTAGCCACATGGTTACATCTGTAAGATTATATTTTTTATATTGAAATTTAACATTAGAAGCCACAACTTAGCCTTACTGCCTAATTGGGTTAATAACATCTATATCTGTTATCTTATTTAAGTTGCTGGCTGAGTGGCATTTATCCTAGCAGTGCTGTGATGTTTTTTTGGAATGCAAAATATTACTGTAAGACAGTTAAAATTGTATATATGTTTATTTTTTTTTTTTTTTCAATTCTAGAATGATGTATATGTTACTTGTTTACTGGATTAACCTTTCTCCTTCAGAGGAAAGTGGTAAGATGTCAGGCACTAAGGAAATTCTGAAAGAGAGTTATGTCACCTTCTCCTCTCATGCTATTATTCCTCAACACACAGTAATCAGTGCTCTCAATGCTTTGACAAATCCCCCATGACACACACACAGTTAATTCAGGTACAGGATTATTCAAAATAATACTCGCATAAGATGATTAACATAGCCTCATGGAATGTAAATGGCTTACAGGACATTAAGAAAAAGCTAATTATGCACTTCATATACAAGTCGAAGTCAGATATAACTTTTTTTGCAGGAAACTCATATGACTATGGAGCAATGGGACAAGGGAACAGAAAAAAAACACTAAGTGGATTCAGCAAATAATAGCAGCTGGGAGCAGTACCTCATCAAGAGGAACAGTTATAATAATTAAGAAATCTTTTAAAGGTAACATCATTAAATAGTTATGATACTAAAAGGAGATGGTGCTATTTCACATGTTTGCTTCCAGCATACATAAAACCTGTATTACTTTGTAATGTTTATGGTCCTTGTAACTATCAGCTTGATTTCTTAATTGAAATTTATAACTTACTAATTAAGCACTCGGATCATCTGATTATAATTTACAGAGATTGGAATATAACAATTAATCCATTCAAAGATAGATTGAATAAAAATTATACTCAATCTCCCCAAGCCATAACATTTTTATCAGAACTAATTGAAGATTTCAACCTGACAGATCCCTTTGAACTTAACACAGACAGTCTAGGTAGCAGATACATATATTTTTCCCCATACCATGAATCCTGGTGTAGAATTGACGTATTTCTAATTTTTGAAAGCTTTGCTCATTATGAAGTGCAATATAACTCAGAACCTAGGTCATTATCAGACCATTCAAATATGAATCTAACAATGACACAAAATAAAACTGGCTTTACTACCCACAGTACATCAAACTGGACATTAAACTCAAACCTGTTGAAAATTAAATGAGAACTTTGCAAACAGTGATATCCCTTTGGATATTCAATGGGCTGCCTTTAAAGTTATGGCTAGGGGTACCCTCATCCAAAAAACATCATATTACAAAAAGCAAAGAAGGGAAAATATAAGTAAAATAGAAAGTGCTAAGGCTATTTGAACTGGAACTGCAAATAAACTACACTCCTAATATTGAGAAACAAATAGCAAGTCTACAGAAACAGTTAAATGAGATTATAACACAACAGTATACATTTACAGAACTTAGAATGCTGCACAAATATGCAGAGTGGGCTCAAACTCCTTTTAAAATGTTAGCAAGACTTATCAATGTAAGAAACCCCACATGTAAAATACAAGAATTAAAATATAAAGATAAAATTTATAACTCTGATATTGAAATAATAGGGGTTTTCGAAGAAATATTTCAAACCATTTATGGTCCACAAGATCATATTAATGACCATCTCTTCCCAGCCTTTATGGATAATCTAGAATTCCCCCAGATTAATGACTTTCAAACTAATAATCTCAAAAGTCCATTAACAGAAGAGCAAGTAGTTAAGTTGTTGTGCCTTTCAGCTTTTCCCAGTTAGGGGTCGCCACAGCGGAACTCCGTCCGCTAATGATTGTCAGTAGATTTTTACGTGCCGAGTTGCCAGCCCTGACGCGCAACCTTCAACGAAGGTATGCTCATTCATGCATGTCTCCACACAGAAGACACTCTAGCTGAGAATCGAACAGGACAACGTCTTACTGTGAGGTGACAACGCTACTGCAGCACCACCACTGCAGTCAAGAGCAAGTAGTTAAGGCTATTGATAAATTAAAACCTAGGAAAGTTCCTGGTCCTGATGGATATGCAGCAGAATTTTATAAACATTTTAAGCAACAAATAACACCAGTACTTTTAAAATTATACAACTATATAGTAAAAGTTGGGATATCAGACCTTTATCTGAACAACTCCAAAACCATACTTATCCCAAAACCAAATGCAGATCCCACAAATCTGAACAACTATAGACCCATAGCTTTGATAAATATGGATATTAAGATAATTTCAACAATTTTTGCACAAAGGATACAGAAAGTAACCCCAGCTATAATTGCACCTGAACAGTTAGGCTTTATGTGTTAGAGACAAGTAAAGGAGAACACATTAACCATCGATGCCCTAATCCACTTATGTGCTAAGGACAAATCACATAATACGCATTATCAGTAGATGCAACAAAAAAGCCTTTGACAAAGTCAATCAAACATTCCTCCTCTTTGTACTTCATCAATTTGGATTCCCAAAAATTATTAAAACGTTATATACTAAAGCAACTACAACTATATCTATATCAGTAAGAAAACTTCTAACCCAATACAAATAGTTAATGGAACCAGACAGGGATGCCCACTCTCACCAAACCTGTTTAATTTCTATATAGAAACATTACTACTGCATATTACCCAGAAAACATACCATCATCTTATTTCAGTATCAAAAATTCAAATAAAATACACAGCTTTTGCAGACAATCTCAGTATTTACTTTCAATATCCTAATACTGATTTAAATAAAATCCTTTCGTCCATAGATAAGTTTTCCCTAATATCTAACTATGAAATTAGTCCTAAGAAGTCAATTATTTATCCAGTTAACTCGCTGGGACATAAGGAATTATTAAAAGCTTATATAGCGAAAAACTGGATAGACAGATCAAGACTAACCTGGTCAGAATATAAAAGCATGGAGAAAAAACATATATTGGCCAAAAAGCTGTATACAAAAAGTCAGAAGAACCAAACCTACTATCAGAGGTACTGCAAAGCATTAATTGATATTCTATCATAAAGAGTAAGTTAAATGCTAATTATATAAGGATAGTAAACACATCACTTAGTTGAGATTAATAACCACAATAATTAAGGTGACATATTTGTATATATGTATATAGGGTATAGTAAAGTAAATTGTTATCATTATATAGATTGATGTTATACCTCTAGTACTGCTCGCAATTGCAAAATAATGTACAAGAGAACTGCTATATAATAAAAGTTCTTGGACTAAATCATAATGTAAGCATATACTCGTAGTAATACAAAATTGTAGGTCTATCTAATTTCAACGTTAATTAGTAAGTGTGCAATATCTGTTATTACTTGCTTATGGTATGCATTCTGTAACATCAACTGTACCACATGTATATGTCTGGTTTATCTTCTGCATATTTTGTGAAAAATATTTAACAAAAAGAAATTTGATTATAAAAAGAAAAGATTTGAATAAAGATACAATAATGTGTATAGATTACAAAGGTTAATAGGTAGCACATTGTTTTGCAAGATAAAATATAGTTGAAAATGGGATGTCAAGTTAGAAGTGGGTAAAGAAGAACATTTGGCCTAAACAAAGGTTGCAAAGATGCCGAGTAAGTAGTTAATGGTGGTCAAGCAGGAGAGACTTGGAAGATGATTTGTCAAGTATAAGTAAAAAGGGAAAGTGAAAGCGAAAGGTAGATGAGTGGGCAAGGAAGAATAGTATAAGATTACTGGGGCAGAAATTTGAGGGGAGAGGAGGGGAGTAGTAGAGAGTTATTTTAATGTTCAGGAAATTAGAATAGTTGAAGGTTTAAGAAAAGGGAGGTAGTGGAGGTGAGGAATGAGAGGGTAGGGGAAAAGATAAGGGGAGAAAAGGAGTGAGGGGAATACATTTTAGGTGGGATGGTTACATATACATATCCTGGAACTGTGTAGATAAAAGTCTTAGAGCTGTCTTGAATTCTTGTGCATGGGTGATATTTTTTAAGGGCCATGGGAAGATTTTTCCAAGAGAGAACAGGAAGGTAGGAATAGGTGCATAGTGTTTGGGTTTATGAATCTGTAAGAGATGTTGGTCTGAGCTTCTAAGGGGATGTGGTGGGTTATAAAGGGAGACGAGTATATGGTAGGGCAGGAGGAGGTTTTATTTAGGATGGTTGGATTATGAGAAGTTGAGAAGTGTTGGTTAGGAAATTTTAACCAGTTGAGATTCTGAAGTGCAAGACAGTGATGGGATTTTTCAAGGCAAGTTAGCAGCAAATCTGGCTACTTTGTTATATGTGGTTTCAAGTTTAGATACAAGTGTGGACTGTAAGTAAGAACTTGAGAGCAATAGAGGAGGTTAGGAAGGAGATAAGCCTGAGCAAGTGAGATTCTGGATTTAGAGGTAAGGAACCTTTGGTTTTTATACAGCAAGCCGAACCTTTGGTGGGTTTTCTTTATACAATTCTGTACATGGAGATTGAATTTAAGATGGTCATCGATAATTATGCCAAGCAGCTTTATGTGAGGTTCAGTACAGATGATGGTGTTAGTTTAAGGACAAGATGGTGAAAAAGGATTTAAGATGACTGAGAGATTTAGGTAGGAATAGGAGAGGTTTTGTCTTGTTAGGGATAAGGATAAGATTGTGATTACTTAGCCAGGTTTCAGTGAGGTTAAAGGAGGTTTGAGTAACGGAAAGCAGATTGGAGGGATTGTCACAACTTTCCTGCCTAGGTCTTTTTGGATGAATATACATCAATACTTGTAATTGTTGAACCTTCCCATTGTCCTTTAATAGACACACACATTCTTTCTTCTCTTTCAATATTTCTTCTGTTTAAGCCTGATCATCTTTGCTGAAAAGTAATTACCTGTCCTATTTCTTTCACACCGGATCCATGTAAAATAATTTAACCCTTCTACAAAGCTTTCTTGTTACAGTTTATTTAAATGTGCCTGTTGTAACCACACTATATGGGCATCACTCTTTTTATGTAAGTTATAACTTTATTTCTCTTTTTGTATCTGCCAAACCACTCGCATTCCATATCAAGCTATTCATTTTATTTCAATCATACTTATGTTTTGCTCCTTCAATGATGATTTTCCCTTCCTTTGCCACTCCCCTGGTCATTTCCTACAGTTAGCACAACTTTCCTTATTAGCCTAGTTTTATAAACTCCTCTCTCGTTGGTTACTCTACAATTGGGAATTAACATTGCTAGATCAGAAAACAGAAAATTACCTTTACTTTATAAACTACTTCATGGTTGCCCCCGTATTGGCTCCCATTCATTTAACCCTCTTAACCATTGCTAATGAGTTTAAAATTTTATTTATTTAACATTTGTTAACCAGGAAAGTCGGACTTGGAACACAGCCAATTTTCAGCAGAGGCCTGGGAAGAAATGCTCCAGACGTATGTTTTTGTAACTTGGGAGGAAACCCACACAAGCTCAGGGGAAGACATGCAGACTCCACACAGAAGGCACAACAGCTGAGAATCGAACTGGAGAACCTCTTGCTGTGAGGTGACAACGCTAACACTGCAACACTGAGCCATCCAATTTTTATATATGTGTGTGTGTGTGTGTGTGTATATATATATATATATATATATATATATATATATGTATTTACTCTGAACGTAAAAATCAACTACCAGTCATTAGCGGACCGGTGTTCCGCTGTGGCGACCCCTAACCGGGAAAAGCCGAAATAAGACTACATTAGCCCTTCTAACAGAGTTACTCTTTCTTTAAATTATTGGAGCCAGTTGTATGTTGGTTGTGAAATGTTGTTTTCTGTTCAAAAGACAGCATCAAAATTACATGTGATAAGGTGGAATTAAAAAAAATTATGTGAAAGGGTATATGCAAAGCCAGCCTGAAAAATAGGGGCATACATCCCAGAATAGGTGCGTCATGTGCAAGGTTAAATCGGGCATGAAAATAGGTATGTCCTTCTGAAATAGGGACAGATGAAATATCTTGAGTACCATCTCAGTATAGTATGCCATGTAGATTTTGGTGACCACAAAATTCCCTTCCACTCCTCTTTCATTAGTTTTTAGTAAACAAAAATATTATTTTGTGAAAATAACTAATAAAGTTAATTTATCATCCCAATGTGTTGCAGAGACTTAGAATAGTAACACAGGTAAGTACAAATGTACAAAATCATCTAGACAAAATCTCATCAAAATTAGTCACCCTTACTTTTGTGACTAAAGCAGATTTACAGTGCAGATTCTTGACATCACTGTTTTTGGCCCTGTAATTGTGGTTATGTGTGTTATTAGCTGAACTCAGAAAATACTGCCTGTCCCCATGGAGTGACATCCTGCTTTAACTTCATTCTTATCCAGTCTGTGAGGCAGTGTAGCAACTTCCTCGTGTTTACTGACAAACTCCTCCTTCTAATGAAAACTGATTCTATCTGTGAGAGATGCACTTATTTATTTAAACTGGAGGCTAGTCTCTCTACTCTACCTATGGTCAATAAACAGCATTATAACAACACTATGACATCAGATCTACAAATTTTGTAGCTCAGGTAGCAAAAAAAAATCTTGCCTTATTCACATAGTTCTCCTAGACATCCTACTATCTTGCTTCAGCCACATAACCAAAATGTTAAGACAACATCCACACCTGCATCCATGGCTATTGCTAATGAAAATCAACTGTACTGCAAACCTGTACCATAGGGTCCTGTAAGCCTGCAGCACATCCTAGAAACATCTCAGGCATTGGTGGCTTTGATGTAAGACACTCAGACACAGCACTCACCAGGGTGGCAAAAGGATAAATGATAGCTGCTTCTGTCATGATAGGATTATGATATCACTAGGGCTCACAGGTCTTACACTGCCCTAATATGATTAGGGGATGAACAATCTTGGGTATTCCACCCTGAGAGAGATGCACAGAAATGTATGAGCTTGCCCCATATGCCTTTGAAGAAGGTAAGGCTCTTTCCCTTTGAACAGCATTTTACCTTCACCAAAATACCTGAATTCAAAGATAAAATAACCAACTTCAATAGCTGTCCAGTAAATGTCATTCTAGGGAGGTCTGGTGTGTGTCTGCATGGAATAAAATGATCACCAGAATCCTCCCCCCACACACACTTTGCCCTAGGTGGTCTGCACCTCTCACTCCTTCAGTTTTCGCATACTTGCTACGACTCTTGTTATCCCCATAGTGTTTTTTTTTTTTTTTTTTGCAAATATAGTTCATCTAATGGGCATCTCTACATATCAAATTGCAATCTGAATAACATCAAGGTAGCATTGCTAAATGCTAGAAACCTAAACAGCAAAATGTCTGAACATGAGGTCTTCCATACCTTCAAGACCATCACATCTGTGTAATTACAGAAATCTAGTTTCAGTGTACAGCCTCTCATTTCCTCTGTTCCAGAGTACCATACATATTCAAGCAAACAGATCCACCAGCAACTGTAGGGGAAGAACCAGTATTTATTTGTAACCCCCAATCTATATCAACAGATTGCACAGGATATAACTCTGGAACTGGCTGAAGTCATAGTAACACTCAACAAATTATACCATTATTGCCATCTATGCCCCCTTAAGGGCATGTAAAATACCTTAACGTGTTAGAAAAGTTAATCACTGAACCAAATACTATACCTATTGATGACTTCAGCTGTCCGCATGAACTGGCAAGAGTATGCAACTAACAACACACACACCTAGAGATTTACGAACTTTATAAATACCAATACATTTGATCAAATTGCCCCCACCACCCTGTGACCATCAGAGGTGTCAGTCTTCTAGATATTGTCCTCAATAGCACATCCCCTAATTGTACTACACTGTTTGTGATTCACATGCTAGTCAAAGCTGATTATCTCACTAGGACCTTCTCCCTGAAAACCTGCTTCATGGCTCCAAAGTACTACACTGCCTTCAGGGATTACTCCAAAACCAGTCATTTTTTAGTTACAGATCTTATTGATAATCACAAATGGCACTGCTGCTGAGTAAACCTTGCACCTAAGGTTGCTGATGCCTACTCCTTTGAGTTTTACTTTCTCTTGGAGAGACTTACTAAGGCATCCATACCAACCCATTATAATCATAACAGCAAGTTTAAAACTAACACTATAAGTTGGAACACACATCTCAACAAACTCTATAACAAATCGAAAAGCAACTGGCCATCTATAAAATATCTCCACTTTATCATTTAAAAGGGATTTAAAACTGTTAAGCCCATCAAGTTTGCCATTAAGAAATGCAGTTATAGTCTCAGGTTTGCAGCTGTCTCAAAAGACAACCATAAGGCCTTTTTAACTACATTATGAAGCTTAGAAAGCAACTAATAATTCTGTACTCAACTTAGATGTAATGGTGCTTACATCTCTGGCACTAAGGATATTGCTAATATTATTGCAGTTAAATTCTCTTCTCTTCCAACTTAACCACACCCACCTCTCCCTGTCCCCATTTCCTGTTACATCTTCTCTTCTGAAATCATCACTTTTCAGCACTTTCCAGAATTAAAAATTGCAGCTTCATGGATCCTAACAAGATCCCTGAATGTCTACCCATGACAGAGAAAGTCCCATCTAGCAAAAACCCTCCATCCCCATTTTGAGTCTCAACATTAATTATATCCTTGAGGTGAGATAAGATGCTGTTGTGGAGTCATTGCGTCAATGCTGTCCCTCTACTGATCCTGGGAGCTACAGGTCCATTAATCTCAACTGTATAATATGCAAAACTCTGAAATGTGTTATGATTGAACTAAAAAAAAAAAATAATACCACATAGGTAACCTGCTAAACAGTGGTTATTACATCACATGTATACTTTCCTGATTCTCTAAGTTGTAAACATTGACTTGTTCTCATTCTGTTTGATAATGCACAGTAATTATGCATTACATTGCCAAATTTTATTTATTTATTTTATTTATTTAACATTTGTTAACCGGGAAAGTCCGACTTGGAACAAAGACAATTTTCAGCGGAGGCCCGGGGAGAAAGGCTCCAGATGCATGTCTTTGTAATGCATTACACATGTGTTTCCTATGTGTCTAAATTGTGAATATTGTGTTACTGTACTTGCTTATATGTACCAAAATTAATTATACATTGTTACACTCTGTATTGCCATGTGATGTGGGAAAAGGCTGGAAAGGGTCCTGTACTAGCCCTGTAACCCCATTAAGAAAATGTAATTAAATAAATAAATATACCCGGGGTCCACATCAGTTTAGCTTTTTCGACGGCAGCTCATGTCTGCTCAGCCAGCTTGAGTCTCCTTTGAAAGGATTACTGAGTGCATGGATAAAGTAAATAGTCTATGCTACATACCTGGCACATTCTCCCATCTCAAAATGAATTTGTATGCAGTCCATGGGGTAGCTAAATGGTTGTCTGACAGAACCTATGCTGTTAACTTTGGGGTATTTCATGTAGACAGAAAAAGATTATCAGTTTCCCAGAGGCTTCCTCTTCTTTGACATTTACTTCTCTGACATGAAAGCTGATATCAAGGGACTGTAGCTAACCAAATAAGCTGCTGATTGCAAACTGAGGCTGTTGTTCAAATCACATGTGGACATTCTCATTATCCAGCAGGGGCTGGACCAGTGCTAATCATCGGCTTAATCTTGGTGTTAAGAAATGATAAATTCATCACCACCACCACATACCAAATAGACAACATCACATTTAAGTTTGACCAATTCATCTGAGACTTGGACATATGTTGATAAAAGATTTTCTTTGACCACCACATCTCTGTCAAGGTTAGAAAATCCTTTTAATTTGCACAACTTACCCTTTATGATATCTTGTGAAAGCCCACAGAAGGTATAATTCCACTTGATTCCTCCATTAATAAGCCCATCACTGAATATAGTGCCTCCCTCAACATGCATCTCCTTAAGCATCTAAGCCAGCTTGAGAGACTTCATCATTTCCTCATCAAAAATATCTCAGGCCTTAGCTACTCTGATAGACTAAAAACCCAGTTCTACTCAGTTCTGAACAGGTTCCTAAGGGGTGATCTCTCTGTTTAGGCTACTGTGCTATGAGTGGCCTTATTTTCTTTGAACTATTTCACACAAGCTGAACTAGTAGCAAAGCAAAAACCTGCTGCAGAGACCTAACCTTATATGTCCACATTAATTGCACCAACTAGCATTACATGTACCTAGCACAATGTGTCCCTCATTTTTGGAATAGGCTTCATGTTACTTGGCAGAGTACTTGGCAAATTTTAAAAGCAGTCTGGATAAGTTATTGGTTGATTGCAAATCTTCACCTGGGATATGTGAGGATAATACACTTAACAGGGGACATTAATACTCTCCCACCAATGCTGGACGATGTGACTGAATGACTTGATGGCCATACGTTAGTATGAAGCTTTTATTTCTGAACTGCATATTTTTAATCCAAACTCCGCATACTTGAACAAGGGCAGCCTAATTAATGTCCTTCTGTTCATCTGTTGTAGTATTCTTTACATGCGGGGGTTGCCTGCCCAGGCAATTCGACGTCGGCCAGTATACCAAAGTTTTTTACTGTTGAAGGGCGCATGATATGTCTCACGTAATCAGCTATCAGACATAGGCCATCAAAGAGACGTATGTGTGCACCATCCTCAGAACATCTTTGCCACCAGTCAGATCACCAGTCCTGGACAATGCTGTACTGCTGGAATCGAGTTTTTCTACTAAAGATAAGTGCCCCATTGTGTCTTTTGCTGCTGTACTGCTTTTCCTTTGAATTAGTCATCCAAGAAAGAGAAGTGTGATTGTAGAAGACAGATTCCACACACAGATAGTCACTCTCAGTGGCTTTTTGTTGTGGGCCCTATCATGACCATAAAAACTGTTCTATCTGCCAGTCAAGGGTCCCCCAAGACCCTTCAAAGCTGACTTTCATCCCTCTCAATGTACTTAGAAAACCAGAACTTGAAAATACTTGTTAAAATTGCAGTGGAGGGTTCCTATGTCCAGACAACTGAGCCTACATTGAAGTGGAAGGCCAAAAGGCCTAGGCCTGAAGCTTCAGCTGCACCTCTCCCTGCAGGTGTTTATCCCGAGGCACATGGTAGCGCAAGATGCGCTCTACTTCGGATCCGGATGCAGGACGAGCATGTATTGCAGGCAGCTTTAGAACCGGATGCCAGCACGTCCAGGGAAGCCTCACAGACATCAAATACCGAATGCCAGGGGAACCAAGGCTCATCCTATTGGAAAGCCCTAGGGGAAGGATGCAAATCTTAGTGAGGGAAGAAGTCAAATTGGATTTTCTTGAATGCAGGCCTACACTGGAACCACTGACCTTACATCCAATGAACAGTCCTGCTAAGAAAAAGCAGAAAGCTAAACACTCATTACCTCATCCAGACCCTCAGAAAGAGTGGCAAAACTTTAGCCAAGCATTATTCAAGGCCTTCATGTCCTTGAGGCCTACTGCTGGATCCCCTTGTCCTCCTGTCTACTGGCCTACCTCCCCCCAAAAGAGGGTAAGACAACAGCCTACTTCAGAGCAGGATCTTTCTTCAGATGACAGCGACTTGATTAGCCTATGCCTCGCAAATTCCTTTCCCATTAGACTATGCTTCCCCCGAGGAAGATTCCGATGGGCACAGACTTCCTTGTGGAGGAAATCTCATTTGGGGAAACAGTTTTAAAAATGAGAGACCACTTCAAGTGGAACAGTTCTCAAATGTCAAAGGTACAAAAGAGCTACTATGACCTTTTCCAGGTGGAAACCCCCAGCACTTCAGCTATCCCTCTAGTTATCCTTGCCTTTCAGGATGCCTTTGCTTCCACATCCCTACACCCTGACTGTCAGCCTCCAGCCCCTAAGAAGCCAGACAGATATTATAAAGTCCCTTAAGACAACAATTTCCTATTTAAGACTTCTGTGGCAGACCCCCTCTGTCATCTCTGTAGCCTCAGACAAGGCATCGAGGTACCTTACTTCCACTTCGGTCCTGCCCTCTGACAAAGATAGTAGACAACTAGAGAGGTTGGGGAAGAAAATTTACACTTCGGCTACTCTAGCCTTCAGGGCTTTGAATTGACTTATATGACCAAGTATCCCCTGGAACTTATGTCACAACTATCAAACATATTTTCTGACATGCCAGATTCAGAAAACAAAGACTTGACCACTTCCCTGATTGCTGCATCCTCCCAGGTGGCTATCTCTAGGACTGCAGCTTCTGCCTCAGTGTTGAGCAGATTTGCTTGGTTGAACCCCTCCTTCAGGACATCAAGGCAACGCTCGTGGATGCTCCCCTTGACAATTCTGCCTTATTTGGTAAGGCTTCAGCTGATCTCTTCAAACCACTGCAGGAAAAGAACAAAGAGTTAAAAGATCTCAAGCATGTCCTGGTTTCTCCAGTCTCAAAATTTTACAGGAACTACCCTTCCAAGCAGGTTTTCATCTGCAGGCAAATCGGGCCCCTCCCAATGCAAGTCCTCCAATGGAAGCAAGAAACCTAATCACTTCTCAGCTCCCCTCCTCACACACTTCTAAGCAGCCTTCTCCTGACAGATCAGGTTCTTCCTGACTCCTCAGGACACCCTTGTTCTACCCATCTCTTACAATGCCTATCCCTATCTGCCTGAAAATTGATCACACAATATGCCTGGGTCTTGTATATCATAAAACACGAATATTTCATGACATGGCAGTCTTGTGCTTCCCTTTAGAGGCATACCACAACCACCTGCAGAACAGGTACCATTCTTCCGGTAAATATTGCTAGACCTGCTACAACAGGGAACCATGCAATCAATGCCCGCACCCCAAAAAGAAACAAGCTTCTACTCATGCTGTTCCTAGTACCCAGAAAGGGGAAGCCCCTTGAGACCCATCCTAGATCTTTCCATCTTCAACACCTTCCCTTCTTCAGAATGCTCACCCTTCAGACCATATTTCCTCTGATCCTCCCACAGGCCTTTCTGGTGTCCACAGACATCAAAGATGCCTATCTGCATATTCCCATCATCCCAAACTCAGAAAATGTCTTTGTTTCTCTGTGTGATCCTGGTACTTTCATTTCTCAGCCTTGCCTTTTAGTCTTTCTACAGCCCCAAGAGTTTTCACAAAATGTTTAGCCACAATAGTCTCATTTTGCAGACTCAAAGGCATTCAAATTTTCACTTACCTGGACGACATCCTGTTCCAGGTAAACACCCCAGAGGAACTGCTGAGGAACCTCCACTCAGCCATTTTTATCCTACAACAACTAGGATTCACAGTCAACTTCAACAAAATCTGCCCTCGCCCCTTCCCAAGATCATGTCTTTCTGGGGTTCAGATTCCAAACAGAATGATAGTGTCATTTCCACCTCAAAAGGCTCTAGAGCTCTGTCAGACCTTTTCAGACATCCTTTTCATGCACTTCTTGTCAGCAAGGCAATTTCTCAGACTCCTTGGACTGATGGCTTCCATCATACCTATGCTACCCATGGCAAGACTCCATATGAGGAGGTTTCAGTGGTTTCTGAAGTTGGTCTAGACACAACATGCCCACCCTCTGGAATTTCAAATCCTGCTCCTACCCTGCATAAAGGAGATGCTCCTATGGTGGATACAGCAAATGTCCAGCAACCTGGGACTTCCCATCCACCCACTGCCCCCCAACTCAAGACCTGTACATAGACACTTCGGATGCAGACTGGGGAGTTGTCTTGGGCCCACATATTGTTTAAGGCCAGTGGAATCCCTTCCAGGGAAAGGATCGCATAAATGTAAAAGAGATTAAGACATTGATCCTAGTCATTCAGTATTTTCAGTCCCTTCTCAGCCCAGGCCGGATGAGGATCTACACAGACAAACATGACTGTTCTGTGGCATGTAAACAAACAGGGGGGACCAAATCCTACCTCCTGTGCAGATTAGCCTTACAGGTGTGGAAACCACCCCACCAACTTCAGATTTCTTTGCAGGCGGTCTGCATCCCTTCCAGTCAGTACACTGTGGCAGACACACTGAGCAGACCCACAGCACAAGCCCACAAATGGATGTTTCACAGGGATGTGTTCCTGGACATAGTCCACCAGTGGCTACTTCTCAAATAGACTTGTTTGCCCCCCCCCCCCCGTCCGAATAGACAACTTCCAAACTTTTGTGCCAGAGAACCTCACACCCTGGCATGGAAAGTGGATTCCCTATCAATATCCTGGAAGGGGAAGTTTCTGTATATATTCCTTCCCCTTTCACTCATTCTGAAAATTCTGCTGAAGATTCAGCAGGACAGACCAAACATCTTGCTGGTGACTCCATATTTGGCCAAGACAGCATTGATTCCCCCTTCTACTGCACCTAGCCAAGGGCAGTCATCACAAGTTACCTCACAGAGTGGACTTACTCACACAACACAAGGGCTCCCTCATCCACCTACAGCTGGCAACTCTTCAACTGACTCTGGGTGATAGAGGTCGGATACCTTTTAGACACCTATTCTCTGAGGACATGCTTCAAGTCCTGCAGGATGCCAGAAAACCCAATACCAGGAAATCTTACCTCTCCAAATGGGAAGGATTTTCTATTTGGTGCCTGTCTCATAACCTGGACCCACTAACAGTGGATCTCCCTCTGGTTCTTTCTTACCCTTTTTAATTTCTCCAAATCATTTGGGTTTCTAATACCATGATGGGAATGGACTCCATTCCTAAGTCAAACTATGATTAAAGTTCATGAAATTAGCATCGTTTCAATATTTGATGTCAGCCAGGAGTGCTCTCTTTGCCGCACCTGCAGTGTGCTCAGTAATGACTCCTTCTGCAGTTTTTATGGGGTTACATGTATTGGTAACGTATCTAAATACGAATGTAAATTCTTTCTTACCTGTGTGAGTTGCTTAATGCTGGCTTAACTTATTCTTCAGTTAAAGCACATCGGTCAGCCATTTCTGCATGTCTACCTCTTACTCCTCCTGTAGCTTCTAGATTTGAGCCTAAACACTTCCTCAAAGGTGTCCTACACATTAGACCTCCCAGGAAGCGTGTGGCCTCTCTCTGGGATCTTAACTTTGTGCTACAGAAACTGAGCCTCTCAACCTTTGACCCAGCTTTCCTGTAGCTCCTTAAAATACTGCACTTGGAAAAATGTCTTGCTGCTAGCTATAACTTCTGTCAAAAGGGTCTCTGAACCCCAGGCCCTGATGGCCTCTACCCCTTTTCTGATTTTCCAGAAAGATAGGGTTTTTTTTTTGCACCAACCTCACCTTTATACCCAAAGTAGTTAATGAGTTGTCCTTAAACCAGGCTATTCACTTACCAACTTTTTCACCTCCCCAAAACAATAGTGAGAAGATTTTACACACACTTGATGTGCATAGAAAACTCAGATTTTACCTTCACAAAACAAGAACTGTAAGGAAGTCTCACCAGCTGTTTGTCTCTTTCCACCCCAGGGCTCTGGGATTGCCTGTGTCCAAACAGACCATTTCTAACTGGATTTCCAAAACCATTAGCTTATGCCATGCCTACCATAGGAATACCCTCACTTTCAGTCAAAGCTCACTCTACAAGAGCAGTGGCCACCTCTGGTGCCTTTCTCAAAGGACTAGGCACCAACTCTATCCTAGAAGCAGCTACCTGGACCTCTGTCCACACCTTTACCAAACATTACAAACTGGATTCTATCTCCAGATCTAGGGATGGGTTTGCCAGGGCCATCCTTCATGGCTTCCTGGAAAATTCTACAGCTAATTCCACCTTCCTGTCTGCATGAGCTTTGGTACTCTCCATCATGTAAAGAATACTGAAACAGATGAACAGAAGGACATAGAATAGTTGTGTAAGAACTTACCATAACGATAGATGTCCTTCTCTTCTGTGTTGCAGTATTCTATCCCACCCTCCTTCCCCACTTCCAGTGGTTCTTGGATCTATTGAGACTCTATTCCTTGGACTGTCTGTCCACCTGGGGCTTCAGTTCTGAGGATGGTGTGCATGTATGTTTCCTTTTTGGCCTATGTCTGATAGCTGCCTACGTGAGATGTACCATGCACCCTACAGTAGTAAACGACTTTGATATACTGGCTGACATCGGGTAGCCTGGGCAGGCAACTCCCTCATGTAAAGAATGCTGCAACAGAGAAGAGAAGGATAATCTATCATTATGGTAAGTTCTTACACAACGATTATTTCAATCTAAACAATTAAGTGGCTAGATAAACCCTTTAAGGCCACTACATTCCTACCATGAAACTTAAAAATACTCTCCGTATCCCATCTCAGTCATCCTAGATGTTTCAGTGAACATCAGTTCCCACTGAACTTAGTCAACAAATTTAGAGGGACTTAACATAGCCCATGTAGTCTCCTAGAAGAAATGGTGACTGTGTAGTACTAAAAGCTTGCATCCCTCTTGGAGAAATCACTTTTAAAACTGCTGAAATGTTGGGAGGGGGCGCTTCCAGTATGCTGCTGGGCAGATTTTTTGCTTGAGAAATTCTATGTCAAATGACTTGAAAATGCTCTAAAATCAGTATCTCAGAAGGTTCTACCAGTTCAAGAAGAAGGAATTTCCTTTATGTCATCCAAAAATGTTAAAAAAGTAAAAACCCAATGAAACAAGCTCAAAAAAATCACTACTAAGGCTACACAAGTACAGTCTAGACAGTGAGGATCAGGGAAAAGTGAAGGACATAATGACTGAATCCACACAATGAGATTGTGGAGCTTCTACCATTCTGGAGGACAAAAAAAAAAAGAAAATATATGAAGTACCCACAAGAAATAAACATGAAAATAATCTTAGGAATTTTATCCATTCAGACATGATTGTGGGGCTTCAGAAGGCGAAGTAGATTAAACAGAGAATTGTTGATCAACAGGAAAAATACAAGGCGATGCGAACAGAACTGATTGAATTAGAAGATTTGGAGTAAAGAGAGAACCTTCATTTTTCAACAGCCTCTGAGCAGGCAGAGGGAAATGATTGCATAGACTTCATAAAAATGTTTTAGTGAGTGGATGGACATACCATATCAACATATCCAAACAAAAAACAGCTCACAGAGTTAAGACCCACTGCAATCTGGGATCACTTTACAGACCAAAATGTTTTCTCACAAAGTCTGCAGGAAAATCCATAGTCATCACCTACCTCCTTCCATCCCTTCTATATGCATTCCCCATTTTTACAAATCTCAGTACCACCCTTATAAATAAACTCAACAAATATTGCAATAAACTAGCCAAATATGCAGGAAATATCCATTAAAAACACCACTGCATTGCTAGTAGATACTTACTTTAGCTAGAACCCCCTCACTACCTTACATACTCACAACTCAAGATAGTCCACAACTTAATTTCCCTGAAATATGCCATCATTGAAAAATGTGCTCCAACCATACTCTAGTTCTAGACTATTACAGTTAAGTAAAAAATCTCTCCTCTCCATGTCCAAAACAAGCAACTCAGCTGGAGATTATGTATACTCCCCCAAGTCACTAAGAACTTTATCCTGCTGCAAATGAAACCGACAAAACACAATTTCAGGTTACTACTAAAACAATATCTAAGCAAAAATTGGCTCTGTTCCTGTTCACCTCCCAGCTAGAATAAATTTTGTGGCCATACCTGCTACCTTTTTTCTAATTTTGTGTTTCTTCCACTTCCCCCTTTTCTTCATCAGGCTAGCAAGATACTCACTGAACTACAAAGTGTAACATTGTTTACATACATTATATCAATCACAGGTCTAAAGTGACAAGACTCAGCCTTTGCTTCTGTCTATTTAGATGAACCACTGCCTCACTGTACCTCCCTCTGATACAGTTTCACCACTCTCTCTCATCTATCCAAAATTGGTAATCCTTATATCAGTCTCTTCACTTTTCTAATTACTTTACTTCTCAATCTTAAATGTAATGATACTTTGTTGCTCTACTACTAACACAACATATTGTATTACATTATCAAACATCTTCCTCTCTTTCTAATATTTCCAAAAGTTAAGCTGCCTCTTCTTTTCATTTATTTTAATTGCTAGAAATCATAGTTAATATTATATTAACTTTTGCAATGTTGTATGTCTTTGTTTCTAAATGAGGTTTATGTAGTCTATTGTAAAGCTTTTCCCTTCATGTAGGTACACTTACCTATATTTTTTATTCTTTTTGATAAAATGTAACTGTATTTTATGTATGTCAAAAATGGTGTTAAATGTGGAGCGTTTCTCCCTGTGTCTGTGCTGAAAATATGTTTTATTCCTGTCAGACTTTCCCAGTAAACGTAGCTCAAAGCAAGAAAGGAGCCTTGACCCCATAGTAGTCAGTTTTAGGTCTTTCCAGCAAAAAGGGAAAATCCTGTCACAAATTTTGAGAAAAGGCCAAATACTAAAGGTGTGATCAACTAGAGTATTTGTAGGCAACAATTATTCTCCCATCACAAATACTAAATCGAATGTATCCATACTGCCTGTTAGATTGGTACATATAATGAAGGGGAGATTTATTAAGTTATATCCAGCGACATTATGGGTCTTCTACCCTGCAGAGACACTAGGACATAACTCAACCCTGACACGGTTATGTAGGACTTGGACCATAGAAGAGATTGGGCAAATCAGCCTAAACAGAGGAAGGGTGGTAATCACTAAGAGAGTAATGGAAGGAGAAGCTTGACAAACGAAAAGACAGCATGGTACCCAGACAGTCCTTTCCCTCTTTTCCAGAGTAAAATGTCTGAAAAAAAGAGAGATAAAAGTGCATTTGAAGGTTTTAGAAACAATGAGAAAGAGTAGACAACAAGAGGACATTACAGAATCTGAATGAATGATTTGAAACAGCTGAAAAATCTTAGTCCTAAATTGGACAGTTAACATGCATAGTAATACAAAGAGCTTAACAGACATTTTGATATTATTGATTTGCCACATTTTTATTTTTAGTAGGTAACTAATATTTTAAAATATTTTAAAATTTCAATGGAATGTTGATTTGTTTTCATGAAATGACTACAGTAACTCTCTGTTAGGTGGGCTGATATAGAAATGAAATTCATGAGCAATGCTTAAGGGATAAGCTGAATGGACTTTCAGTACTGGGGAAACCATGAAGTAGTTTATACAATAAAGTTAATTTTCTGTTCTTGCAATACTAAGAAGCATATGAGTCAGATTATGAAGGGTTATCTCCTTGGAAAAGGTAAGTTAACAGCAGCAATAAAAATGTGCAGTGTCAGGATAAATGAATAAGACAAAAGAAAATGTTAATCTCTCCCACAAATTAGTATCAAAGTTAAAATCCTTTGTAAGAAGGGATAGCTAGCTGTAATTTAGACATTTGTGAAACTTTGATTTCAGTGGAAGCATAAGATACTGTTATATGAAAGGCATTATAAGAGGCACACATCTTGCATCTCTTTTTTCATAGGCAAAAATAAATTAAATTGTATGGTAGAATTTTGCAATACAATTCATTATAACCTGCGGATTTTTTCACTGTCTCTTTGGTAATGTATTTATATTTTCTATCGTTTTTGCCACTCTCTGCTTTTAACTATGTTCATGAGTAGTATCCCACATTGCTACTGGAAGCAGGATGAATTGTGTGCTATTTAGTGTTCAGAGTTTATGCTAATTAGATGTCCAGATTTTTGGCTAGATATACTTATTTTTCAAGAGCCGTTGTACCTGTTTTCACAGTCCACAGTTTGAGAGATACAGCAGCTGTTGGAGGTAAGAAAAAAGTGGAGGACTTGGTGATCTAAAAAGGGCATTTTTGTAGCTTTCTACCCCATAACAGAAACATACATGTGAAACGAGACAAGAATAAAATTCATCTGAAATGCCGGATTTCTTAGATGCATGTAGTAGACTAGAAGCATAACCTTTCATCGAAAAGGAAAGTAGTCAGTCCTACATTGATCAATTACTTTCAGTTGAAAACATAAACATCTAATCCAGAAAGTATCAAAAAATAATTTTGCAGGGAGGCAGGCCCTCCTGTGCTCCCATACCCCCCTGGTAATTAAATATACCAACTCTGAAATTGCACTGTAGTGGAGAAGGGGCATATACCCTAATCCCTACTGTACTGCAGTCTATTGGTGAAGAAGGCAGTTTTTTTTGATCAGCTGATTTTTAATCCACTGTACTGGCTTTTTTACACATTGATGTTAAAGCCAATTCAATGCAAGGTTCTGCACCCCAAGAGACTATATGTCAGTTTGCCTGAGGCAGTTTTACATTAAAAAATAGGAAATTCTAAAATGATATTTGTGTATAAAATACTCAAGAATGCTACACTTTCTTCAAGAATTTTACATGCCATCACAATTCCTGTGTCAGTAGATGAAGTCTAGACCTTCCCGTTTCTAACAGTGACAGTAGGTTGCATTTGGTGTTATAATAAAAATATTTTTTGCTTGTGCTCTAATGTGGACATATTACACACACATTCTGGACACTAGTTTCAGCCATCCATGCTAGCAATGATCAAACAGTCATAGGGTGAAAACTGGATATAGTGACAAATTGTGACAACAAAGCTGTCTGAAACATTTGCCTTGTTGGCCATATTTAGGAAGCTGTACATCAGTTCTTTCAAGGCAGCTTACAATAAAAGAAATCATGGACTTTTAATTACTGGAATGAAAAATATAAACATGCTGTTCCTGTGGAATGCGCCCTTCTCTGAAGATACATCACCTTCAGCTGAGAAGGTACCACATAAATATAATGACCACATTACTTTTTGATAGATGCTACACCCCTCCAACAAACCACATCAGTAATTATTCTTAAGTGATCAAATAACTCCCAATGTGAAGTTGTTCAATCTCACCGTTCATTCTTTACTGATGGGTTCGGAGCCGATCTCTTGGCTCTGATATGACCAATTGCAAGGCTTGAGGTCTTCAAATAGCTCGAGGCCAAGTCCCTATCCCATGGTGCACCTGGAATTACCTCAGATCTAGTTTGCCGCTGCAATAGATTGGAGGTTCTGAAATTAGCTCGGGCCAGTAAACTTTTTTCTAATTCTTCAGTATAAAATTTAGATAGTTTTACAAAGCTCATATAGCTTTATTGCGTGTATTTTTGCTATTTAATCCCTTTCCCTTAGTGTGTGATAAAGCCTTTTTAGTGGCCTCTTGTTTTAGGCCTAGTTTAAAAGTTTTTGGCTAGTTATTAGAGTATGCTTAGTCAGTGACTTTTGTCACATTGTTTGATATAAAAATTATTTAGTGTGTAGAGTTTTTTCTATTTAGTAGCTTAGCCTTCAGTTGTTTAGGAGAGGCTTAATGTTATAATTACTGTTGCAGTTTTTCTTGTGTGAACAGTAATTGTCTGTCTTGGATATTTTATAGCATATTTAGAGTGTGTTACCTTGGCAGCTATCTTCTTTTTTTGCATAGTCCGCTCATATTGTGTGTTAGACAATTGTGTGATTGTAAAGGCTTTTACTGTTTATATATATATATATACATATATATATATATATATATATATATATATATATACATATATATACATATGTATTGAACTTGCATTTCTGCTGTGTGTGTGTGTGTGTGTGTGTGTGTGTGTGTGTGTGTGTGTGTGTGTGTGTGTGTGTGTGTGTGTGTGCACGTGTGACTTAGCCTGATTTTTAAGGCTTCTTGTATTCAGTTACTGCCAAATTTATATTGTGTGACAGTAATTTTTTCTCAATTGCTGACCAAGACAAGCACCCCAAGTCTGGGTTTAAAAAGTGCCCAAAGTGTGGCCAAAATATGTCTGTAACAGACAGCCTCATTAACTGTGTATACTGCCTAGGAGCTTTGCATTTACAAGACAGCTGTCCTATATGCCATTCCTTCTCCTCTAGGGTTTACAGGAAAGGAAGAGAAAATTGATTGATAGAGGGTTGTTGAAACCGTCGTTTCAGGAAGCTTTAAGTGACCAATATGGATCCAGCAAGTCCTCAAAGTCTTCCAAGACTTCGGACCCGAAGAAATTGAAAAAGTCTTTGACTTCAGCTCCACTGCCATTGGAGCCGACAGTCTTTATCTTTTGGAGCCGGTCCCCAGTCTTGGAACCGGTGTCCGAAGTGCCTAAAAGTCCACTACTCCAGTTGGTACCACCTTCGGTACGCTCCTCTCGATCATCTATCAGCCTGTCAGATCTGGATGTGGATCGTGTGGTGTAGAAGCTGTTATTGGCACTGGCCTTAGCAAAAATGTTATCGGCTTCGACCCAAATGGCTTCGGAGCTGAAGACTCTTGCATTGACTCGATCTATTTCTCCTCTGAGCCATGCTGGTCCTTCAGAGCCAGAGGAGGCAGACCTGATGTAGAACCCTCTGAGACGATGCCTGCTCCAGTGTCTTCAGCTCCATGCACTCTGACGTCCTCTGTGCCTATCGAGAACTCTAGGAGCCGACACTCTCTGGCTGGGTCCGAGGAGGACAGTCGGACCAACTTTGCCTCTCGTGGCCTTGGCTCGGATGAGCTCGGCTCCTACCTTGGGCTTGGAGCCCACTGTCCTGGTGCTGGGGGGGTGTCAACGGTTTCTTCAGATCTGTCTGCTCCCTCTCATCAGAGCAGAGGTGCTTTCGATGCCATGAGGAGAGTCATGTCTCCTAGGACATCCTCGACCTCTGGTCTGCCTTCCTCCTCCCCAAAAGTGCCTGTGTCTGCTTCTGCCTCACACATCCTGACTAAGTGTAGAGACCCTGAGCCTCAGGAAGCCCCATTGGGTGGCCTCTGCTCTTCCGAGTCCTCACAAGAAGCTCCTACTGATGAGGTTCCCAGGAAAAGATTGTGTAAGAGGAAACATCTAGACTCCCCACAGGAGTCTCTAACATCAGATACTGACCTAGATGAGTCAGAAGGGTACCCATGGTCCCCTCTGAGGATATCTCATTCGCTGAGATACTTGAGATCCTTAGGCAGAGGGGTGACTAGCAGTCCAAAAGCCCTACTGAGGATGAGTCAGTTCTCCTGAAGACTTTCGGGTCTCAGCCCTCCACCTCTTGGTTGTTTCTGCCCTTTGATGAGCTGATGAAGCTGGTCTCACAAAGGGCGTGGGAGTCTCTGGATACTATGGAGCCTGTCCTGAGGAGGCCTAATAAATTAATTTCTGCCCCCCTTGACAAAACCTTTTTTAACAAAAGGTGTTCCTTTTGATGCCATGGTGGTGGAGCCAGCCACCAAAAAGGAAATGTCTGAGACTTCCTCGTCTATCCATCCTCCTAACAGAGACTCCAGGATTATGGATAGATATGGGAAGTGCATGTTTAGTTCAGTGACCTTTGCCCTTCATTTGCTAAACTATTTAACCCATTTTACTAGGTTACAAAGAGATCTCCTTAAAGAGCTAGGAGATGCTCTTCAGGGTACAGTAGCTGCAGGAGCTTCTGACAAAGTTGCCGCCCAGCTTGCTACCCTCAATTCTATTGTCAACGCATCCATGTACCTCATCTCTTATGCAGCTGATGGAACAGCAGGCAACGGGTACAGGAATTGCTCTTAGGAGACATTCCTGGATGGACTTGTGTTCCTTCACAGAGCCCTTCAAGTCATCCTTCATGAACACTCCCTTTGATGGCTCATCCCTTTTTGGGCCTAAAGTGAAGGAAACCTTAACCAGGTGTGAACAGGATGGAAAGACACTGACGTCAGGGTCCATTTTTCCACCCCTACCCGACCCTACCCTAAAGGTCAAAGGGGAGGAAAAATGTTCTGAAAAGCCCAAGGAGCCTTTCAGGACATACGTGGTGAACCTTCCTCCAGGGGCAGAGGAGGGTGCAATAATGGAAGACGCTGCCCTTGCGGCAGAGGGGGTCTGCAACACCAGGGTGACAGAGATCACTTCTCTGGGAAGCCCTACTAGTGCTCCTGAGAGGATGGCCCGACTGTCCTGCTCTGGAGGCAGTCGGGGGTCGCTTATCTTTGTATCCAGACGCCTGGCTCAAAATAACAAGACAGCTGGGTACAAATTATCATTTCCAGAGGATACTTCATTCCATTTGCCATACCCCCCTCCAATCATAAGAAACATCCTGAACGTTCCACCCAGTTACAGGGAACAGGCAACAAGAGAGGTCCAAACATTCCTAAGAAAAAGTCATCCAACCAGTCCCAGCAGACCAGATAGGATCCGGAACTTACTCAAAGAAAGAGAAGTTTCAGATGGTCACGTTTCAGTCTATACTTCCCTTCTTAGAGAAAGACAATTGGATGTGCTCGATAGATCTCAAGGATGCGTACTAACACATAAAAATGGCCAGGCCATCCAGGGATCACCTGCGCTTCCGGCTGGGAGCCAATCATTACCAGTTTCAAGCCTTGCCCTTTGGTCTCACTACAGCCCTCAGAGTGTTCACCAAATGCATTGCAGTGGTCACGGCTCACAAGAGGCATCTAGGATTCCAGGTGTTTCCGTACCTAGACGATTGGCTCCTTACCGCCACCACCAGTCATCAACTCATTCAGGCCAGGGAGTCCACTCTGTCACTCTGCAATCATCTGGGCATTGCAATCAACTCAGGAAAATCTGCCTTGTTGCCATTGCAGCATATCATTTTTATTGGGGCAGAGTTGGACACCACCACCACCACACTAAGGCTTCCAACAGAAAGAGTCTTTTTTCTTCTTCAGCATCTCAGCCTCCTGATATCAGAAGACAGAGCATGAACATCAGAAGTTCTGAAATTATTAGGCATGATGGCAGCAGCAATTCTAGCTATACCACTAGCTCGTCTGCACATGCGGATACTACAGTGGCTGTTCACTCAGTGGTCTTACCAAGAGCTTCCCATGTCTCGCAGTATAATGATCACAAATTCCTGCAAAAAAAGACCTTCAGTGGCGGTTGACCTCATTTCATGTCATGATAGGACTCCCATTTGTGCTACCCCCTCCATCGGCCACAGTGACCATGGACGCTTCCCTGATAGGGTGGGGGGGGGGGGCATTTTCAGGGAAAGACAGCCCAAAACACATGGACTGATCAAGAGACACATCTGCATATCAATGTCCTTGAGATGAGAGTGGTACGTCTGGCATTGCAGTACTTTCAGGACTTTCTTCCTTTGGGTACGGTTACGATTCAGTCAGACAACATGTTGGTGGTCTGGTATTTGAACAAACAAGGAGGAACCAGATCTTACCCTCTTTGTCGAGAGGCCCTCAGGGTATGGAAGTGGGCTGTTTCCACCCAGCGCTTTCTGTTGGCAATGCACATCCTGGGGAAATCCATTGTGATAGCAGACGAGCTCAGCAGGGCCATTTTGTTGCCCCATGAGTGGTCCCTCAAAAAAGAAATAGCAGACAAGGATATTCCACAGGTGGAACCAGCCTTGCTGCGACCTTTTTGCCAGTTACATGAATACGAAATGCAGAAGCTACTTTGCCCTGATTTCCCCCTCCGGGAGAAGCCCCAAGGGACGCACTCGTACACGATTGGCCTCCGGGTCTCCTCTATGCATTTTCTCCAATCCCGTTGATACCCAAGGTTCTACAGAAAGCAAAAACCCTGGGAAGGACCATCATTCTAATAGCCCCTCATTGGCCTCATCAGATTTGGTTCCCCTTCCTTTGACTTCATTTTTTGGAGGATCCTTGGATTCTGGACCCAGTTCCAGACCTTCTGACACATTCGTCGGGGATCTTCATCCCACTCTGCAGTCCCTGAAGCTGACAACTTGGCTGCTCCAGTTCCCATCATAGCCAGGTTCCATAACCTTTCCAATGAGACAAAACAGGTCCTCTTATAGGTTCATAGGTTGGTACTAGGCTATCTGCTCAAAGGCATTTATAAGCCTAGCCAGAATGTGTTGGCTTTTGCCAACCCCTTAGATTAGTTCCCTGTGCCTCTGTCCAGCAGAGCCACTGAAGTGATCCCTGAGGTAAACTTTCTGTTTCCCATCCACTCGTCAAGGTTTCTTTTGAAGAGTGTTAGCGAGGAGCTCTGCCTAATGTAGATTGGGATCTTGTTCCAAAGCATGGGAAGTCTCTGGGACAGGAATCCATCCCTCCAGCACGTTCTATTTATTGTTGTGGTGAGGTTTAGATCCCTAGAGCATGTGGCTCGAGGGTATAAGGTTTTCTTTAGGTGGAGTATGTCCATCAATTCTTGGTTGGACATGGCCTTGTATGTCAGGCAGAGATCACTTCTGAGTAGGCGGTATGCAACCGAGTACAACTTGAGTTTCTTCAGTCGAGCTGCATAAGGCATCTGTTTGAGGCCAGTGATCCTCTTGGTGAGGTACTTCTGTGGTCTTTCCAGCTGTTGCAGGTGTCTTGTAAGGTACATCCCAAATGGGGCGTTGTACTCTATGATGGGTCTGATGAGTAGAGGGGCACAATGACCTCTTTTGATCTGGATTCTAACCCTTTTGTGATTAGGTGGGCCACGAAGAAGGATTTTGGCAATGTGATTATCAAAGGTGAGATTACTATATACTTGGGTCCCCAGATCCCTTATTACGTCTTCTGTATTTAGGGGAATACCACCTATGTGGTAGTTTGTGGATACTTTGTTTTTTCCAAAGGGGATGACTATGTACTTTTTTGCGTTTAGCTTGAGGCCATGATTTTGACACCAGGTATCCGTCTCACTGAGACCCTTTTGGAGGATGTCTGTGTCAGACGGAGAGTCTGTTATAGCCCCTAGTTTGCAGTCGTCTGCGAACTTGGTCAGCCATAGTCCTCCTGTGCTTCCTGTACCTCTGAGAAGTATATGCCGAACAGGAGGGGGTCCTAAGACTGAGCCCTGGGGAACGCCACTTGTAACCGGTTTAGAGTCGGGCCTAGCTCCCACAACTCTCATCATGTGGGTTCTGTCTGTGAGCCAGTTGGCAACCCATCTTGTGACGTAGGGGTTTATGTTCAGGCTGGTGAGCTTGTCTTTAGTACCAGAATGGGGAATGGTGTCGAAGGCCTTAGCGAGGTCTAGGTAGGCTGTGTGTACCACCTTTCCCTAGTCTATAGCCTTGGTAACTGTCTCAAAGAAATCCACCAGGTTTAGGAGGCATGATCTGCCCTTAACAAAGCCAAACTGGGTAGGGTCCAATGTTTGGAGCTTCCCAATGTCTCTGCTAGAGTTCCATGATGATGTGCTCCATAGCCTTGCAGACCAAGCTAGTCAGGCTTATAGGGTGATAGTTCCCAGGGTCTGTTGTGGCTTCACCTTTGCGGAGTGGAATAGCCATTGCTGTGTGCCATTCTATGGGTATGTAGCCTGTGTAGAGGCTGACTTTAAACAGTGTGTTTAGGTGAGGGGTTAGTTTGTCTTTGAGCTTGTGTAGGACGCAGCCTGGGTCACCGTCCAGTCCCACTGATGCTTTGTTTTTGGCTTTGGAGAGGGCTTTTAACCTGAGTGTCTGTGATTTCAGGGACTCTACATTCTTCTGGTACGGTTATGGGCCCTTTTGGGGGTGAGAGGGGGGGTGAAGTTTGTGCTGAACCTGTCTGCCAGGATGTTGGTGATATTGGTTGGTTCAGTGAATTTTGTGCCATTCTGCACTAACTCTGAGCAGATCTGAGCATTGCCACTTAGATTCTTGACATAGCTAAAGAATGCCTTGTGGTTATCTTTGGAGTCCTTGGCAATTTTTCTTTCAAAGCTCGCCTTGGATTATTTTATGAGGGATCGTAGTTTCTTGCTGATACTGATCAGGGATGTCTTCCCTTCTTGGGATTTTACTCTTTTCTGTACTAGTTTTCTCCTTCTATTGTATAGCTTGTTTATGGCAGGAGTCCACCAGACTGGTTTCCTTTTCTTGGAGGAATGAGTCTTGGTTTTGCTTGGGATGGGCATGATCCATGCATTCTTGTAGCTGCCCATAGAATGCATTAGTAAAGGATTTTGCAGCTTGGACAGTGTTATCCTTCAGCATGGGGGCTTTGAAACTTTCCACCTCTGTCTTAAGTAACGTGAAGTTTGCTTTTGAAAAGTTTTTCATGATACTTTTCTTGTCCGGGGATAGGGGCGGAATATGGATATCCAAAGTGATTTGTTTATGGTCAGATCTAACCAGCGAGGGGTTGACCTCTGGTGTGGAACACCGGTCATCCATGCTGGTGATGTCCAATATGTTGTCACCTCTGGTGGGAGTGTTGATCAGTTGAACCAGGGAGTTTGAGTTTATAAATTCTAGGAAAAGTTGGGCAAGGGAGTTAGTACTTGAGTAGTTCTCCCAGTTAATGTTTGGGTAATTGAAATCACCCAATATTAGGTTTGGTAGGAACTTTGTTTCCCAGTGTTTCCAGAAACGTGGAATGGGGGTCCTGGGACATGGTGGGTGATCTGTAGCAAGCTGCAATTTGAATTGCAGTTTTGCCCATTGTTAGTTGCACGTGGATGATCTCTGAAGCATCGTGCTGTGCCACTAACCTGGATGTGTGGGTATCCTTGATGAATATGGATACGCCCCTGCCTTTTGTATTTTGGTTTGGGTTCTGTGGCCGAAATGTATGGTATTATGAGTTGTAGCCTGGTAGTGCTGGGGTGCTTCTGGAGCCTTAAACCAGGTTTGTGTTACTGCACATATATCGATTTTCTCCATACTGAGGAGTGCCTCGAGTGCGTTCATTTTGAGGTTTAGACTTCTGGCATTGAGTAGCATTACCCTCAGTTTTTTGTTACTTGTTCTATTTACGGGGGTGGGATTGTCTTTTGAGCCTTGCCTAAAACAGGCACTATGGGGGTGGCAAGAGCCTTGGCCAGTATTCGAAAGCCTAAAAGTGACAGGTGCAAGCCGTCTCTAGCGAAGCAGTGTGGCTTGTCGAGCATGTCATCCCAGGCAGACCGACACTGGATCCCCTTTGAATTACACCAGAAACTTAGTCAGTTGTTGAAATCGAGAATTTTTTCTTTATACCGTGGTATCATTCTTGGTGAGGGCAGGATGCTACTCAGGGTCAGGGTCAAACTGGCCTGGGCTACGTGGTCAGAGAGCTCTTCCATGTCTCTCTTCATGTAGTCCAGGGAGGTACGGCTCAGGTCATTCATGCCAACATGGGCAATGACAAAGTCATATTTGTACTTGTTTTGGAGTGACCTGAGTGCTTGTGTTATGTGGTGGATCCTGGCAACCGACAGGCAGCTTAACAGTAACCTTCTCCTTATTCAGCCTAGTGAGTGGGACATCAGTGTGCCTGAATATAGAGTCACCTTTTACTAGTATGTTGGGAATGTTATTTTGCCTTAAGGGCTGTGATTGCATGGCGCACTGATTTTGTGAAGTATGTGTTTCATGGTTTGTGTTGGGGGGTGGAGGTTGCTTGGATGTTTGCTTTGGAGGTCTCTGTTGGTTTTGCAGATTTTTATTTAGAACCTCCGAGTATGTTGTCATGTATTTGTGCGTTTTTTGCCGGTGCTGGTTTAATGGGTCTATGTAAGACTGGTGGTGTGATACAAGTATTTCCCTTCTCCTCTTGTTCATAAATCTTCTACTAGGAAACTATATCTTAGCAAATGGACGAAGTTTTCTATATGGGCCTCTAAAAAATAATATCGACCCTTACCAAGCCCCTGTGGCCTCCATCTTAGAGGTCTTAACTATGATTTTTAAGAAAGGAGCTGCAGCAGCAACAGTTCATGTTCAGTTGGCTGCTATTTCTAATTTTCATCTTGGATTTGAAGGGTTGAATATCATGTCTCACAAGTTATCCAAAGCCTTTATCAAAGGCACCTTTTATATTAGACCACCTGTGAAATCTCCCTATTCTCCATGGAATCTAAATTTTATGCTTTCCAGGATAATTCTTCCTCCATTTGAACCAGCTTCCTCTTGTGACCTCAGATTTTTATCATGGAAAACCATCTTTCTGGTAGCTATAACTTCTGCCCACAGTGTGTCAAAGCTTCAGGCTTTATCCATCAAACCTCCATATTTGATATTCCATGCTGACAGAGTCTCACTTAGAACAAGCCTCTCTTTTTTGCCCAAAGTTTGCACTGAAACCAATCTCAACCAGATTATTGATTTGCCAGTCTTCTTCCCCAACCATTCAAATAATTTAGAGTATATGCTGCACAAGCTTGATGTTCACAGACAGCTCAGATTTTATTTGGATAGAACAAAAGATTTCAGAAATTCGGACCAATTTTTTGTTTCATTCTCAGACTCCAGGAAGGGTAGACCAGTGGCTAAAACAACTCTGTCTAAATGGTTATCTGTTTGTATCACCTTTGCCTGTTCAGCTGCCAATATGCCTTTGCAACACAAGATTAAAGCTCACTCAACCAGAGCAGTTTCTACATCATCTGCCTGGCTTCCCATTGATAATATTTGTGCAGCAGCCACTTGGTCAAAACCTCATACCTTTATCACTCATTACAAAGTTGACAAGGCCTCCAGGGACAGAGCCTCCTTTGGATCCACGGTCCTGAGAAATGTACTCCCATGAACCACCCGAGTTGATGGTGCTTGGGACGCTACCCATCAGTAAAGAATGAATGGTGAGATTGAAATTAAAAAGTTATGTACTTACTATAACATTCCATGTGAGTTGTTTATCTTGCCTTCATTCTTAAGTCCCTCCCTCCTACCACCTCCTGGGCTGATAGATGACCGAGATGCTGGATCCATCCTTGTTACTCAATCCTTCTATACCTTTCTCTAGTGAGTGAAAGAATGACATATGGTATTATTATACGCAGCAAACAAGATCTGAGGTAATTCCAGGTGCAACATGGGATAGGGACTTAGCCTCAAGCTATTTGATGACCTCGAGCTTGGCAATTGGCCGTATCAGAGCCGAGGGATCGGCTCTGAACCCATCAGTAAAGAATGAAGGTGAGATGAGCAACTCACATGGAACGTTATGGTAAGTACATAACTTCTTTTTTGCATTCATACATCTCTCACCCTCAAAACTGATACTTACATTCTATAAACAACTGATTTGTCAGTGAGAAGAAAACAGTATAACTGCTGCAGTACTGTATTTCAACTTTCTAGTGCTAAACACACACACACACACACATACACTGCCCCCCAACATGCCATATCACTTTGATTCCAGCAGTAGTTTAATAACTCTAAGCTTTCAGTTACAACATGCCTTCCCACCTTTACCTCAAAAAGATAGCCACCTTCAGTGTAGATCTGAGCTTATGATGATGAAAAGGAAAGTAAAAGTAACAATGACCACAGTAATTTATTTCAAACTGTTGCTGTTGGACACTCACTGCTCACCCCGACTGGCCATGTCATGAACTGTTTTGCATAAATCGTGTCATTGCCCTCAATTTTCAAAAAAAGGCATTTGCTTTCAATGCACATTATTGATGTGTAATTGGGAAGAAAGTGAAAAGCATAGTGGTCTCAGTAATGAATTTCAACTTGTTGTTTATAGACGCATCCACTGCCTTTAGGCTAACCAGATTACACAAGTGCCCTGTTTCTTTCACACATTTCCTGCCTCTCTACCTTCCCAAGGATAACCAGCTTTTGTGTACGACTCGGATGTTGGGTCATGATAGAAATTAAAGAAAAATGATTGCAGTAATATATTTCAACTTGTAGCTGTCTGTCCCTGTATACTGTTCTCTCCCATCAAGCCACAACAGTGGTTAGTTTATAGTGATCACCTAAGTTCATCCACTGAAATACCCTAGGACCTGGTCAAACAGAGTAGTAGTATCTCTAAATGTTTTGTGCAAATCTTCAATAGCTAATGTATTTGAGTTTATGATTCTTAAGCCAACCCAGCAGTCCAGTAACTCATTAACACCTGTGGGGTATGGAATGTCACATGTCTAGCAAGCCTACACATATCCTTGCATTCTAGAGCAGTTTCTTAAAAATCAGCTTAAAAAGCAAAAGATAATCAAATGTAAATATTTTTGAACAATAAAAGCTATTAAAACTGTACAAATACCAATGCTATCAGTAAGAAATATTCTATGCAATAATAATAGTCAGTGCAGTCTTAGTCTTTCCATTAATACTGGATTGCATTATGATGCATACAAACCCAGAATTATATTTTTGTTAAACTTTCACATACAAATTGTCACATACTGGAAACTGCCCAACCCAGACATATATTGTTAGAACACTTTTGTTAACCACATATAAGCTTTCTCATGAAAGCAAGAAATTCTTCTCAGAGTGCATGTTTATTGAGATGTTTAGAAAAATGTGAAAACATGCTTAATTTTATAATTAACAATATCAATAATACTGAATATCTCTCATGATGTACAACTTGAGTGCAAATAGCAGTGACAGTTTTTTCAACAATATTTAAGGTTTTACCCAATGTCATGCAATAGTAAGTCCCTTGTTTTTGAAGTATTACATGCATATGGAAATATTGCTTATTTTCATAATAACTGACCAACATCTAGCAACATCTCCAGTATAGTGTGATAAAAATGGACATTGGCAATGAATAGTCTTGTTCCCCCTACGGTATTTCACACCATACTCCTCAGTATCAAGTAGGTCTCTGTTATGAAAATATGAACATAAATATGGTGCGCCTTGTTTGCTGTGGCATAGACTGGATTCGGGCCTGCTGGATCTAGCTTTGTTTGTGTAACTTGAGCACTAATCCAGACATTCTCTAAAGTATTCAATGGTATTTATTACTGCTTGGTTGTAACTTGATTAAAGTGTAGCTATCATTCAAGTCTTTTGGATTAAGCACTTGGGCTTCAGAACAGTTGTTTTACATTAGGAAGGTTTGTGGCAAGCACTGTGGTGGCAGGACAGGTAGCTTTCATCCTTCTAAGTTGGGAACTGCTGATTGAGAGCCCAGTGTCCAAGTGTATTAGTTCTGGTTTAGGCACTTGGGCTTCAGGCCAGTTATTTTACATTAAGAAGGTTCGTGGTGTGCACTCTTGTGGGAGAAGAGGCTGAACTCTGCCCTTCTGAGCTGGGAATTTCTGGTTAAAGGTTTATAGTGCCTGAATATTTGAACTGTATCTTACTGAAATTGGTTCACCTTGTTTGCTCTAGCATAGACTAGATCCAGGCCTACTGAATCTAGCTTTGTTTATATGCTTGTTGTTTGTTTGCTTGTTATTTCCCTGGAAGCTAATTCCACCTAATACGCAACTTCTCAGCGCTTCTGTGGATCACTAGTGATATCTGCATTGCTTACTGTACTTATTTCCTTGTTTCACTTGAAAGAAAGTTACTGTTTGTCATTTTTGCATTTAGTTACTTGTAACACATTGCACTCAAGTTACCTGGCACTTGCTCACTAAAGCAATTATATAAGTCAGCACTAAAAATTAAAAGCACTACACCCTCACTCCCCACTGGCCCTTGTTTTCAATTAAGGATTTCCCAATATTATTCTAGCATGTCCAAAGGTCAGTTGTCAATCTCCTCTCGGTCCAGCTGGTGAATCTGGGAATCTTGAGGCAATGTTATAACTGCCTCATGTACACAGACAACCCTCTCCTCCTCCCACATAACACAAATACTTGAGAGATGCAGCTATTTAGCCAAACTGGAGGCTGAGCTCTCTCAACTCAGGACTGGCAAGACCAGACAGGAGGAGAAGGCAACTACACACACCACAAAACCAGCCTCACATAATGCTACCACTCCACTGAATCAAACACCTAAACACACAAAGACATACTCGGAGGCTCTGAGTAAAAATTTACCTAAACAGCAGAGGCCTCCAAAGCAGACACCCAAACAACTGCTACCTCAAGACACCCCACAAGCAACACATAAACCACAAAAGCAGTGTGCAAAGCAGTCACAGCCCTTAAGGCCAAATACAACACCAAACATACTTGTCATAGGTGACTCCATAGTCAGACACACTGACGTCCCACTCACCAGGCTGAACAAGGAGAGGGTCACAGTAAGCTGCCTATCGGGCGCTAGAATCCGCCACATAACACAAGCACTCGGGTCACTCCATGGCAAGTACAAATATGACACAGTCATTGTCCATGCTGGTGTGAACGACCTGAGACGCACCTCCCTGGACTACATGAAAAGAGACATAGAGGAGCTCTCTGATTATGTAGCCCAGGCAGGTATGACCCTAACCCTGAGCAGTATCCTTCCTTCACCAAGAATGATGCCACAATATAGAGACAAGATGATCAGCTTTAACAATTGGCTTAGTGTCTGGTGTCATTCAAAGGGGATCCAGTGTCTGTCTGCCTGGGATGACATGCTTGACAAGCCACGCTGCTTCGCAAGGGACGGCTTGCACCTGTCACCCTGGGATTCGGATATTGGCTACGGCTCTTGCCACCCCATAGTGCCTTTTTAGGCAAGGCTCAAATTCTAAACCTACCACCCTAGAAAACAAAAATGGGAAGAAACTGAGGGTAATGCTGCTCAATGCCAGAAGTCTAAATCTCAAAATGCACGCACTCGAGGCCCTTCTCAGTATGGAGAACATCGATGTCTGTGCTGTAACTGAAACCTGGTTCAAGGCTGCTGAGAGCACCCGGCACTATTAGGTTTTACCTCATATCATGCGTTCCGCCCCAAAACCCGGACCACACCACAAAAGGAGGGTGTATCCATATTCATAAAGGATACTCACACCTCCAGGTTGGTGGCAACGCACAAAGCTCGGAAACCATCCAGGTGCAACTAACCATAGGCAAAACTGCTCTACAAATTGTAGCATGCTACAGGCCACCCTCTCAAACTCAGGAACCCCACACAGCCTTCCTGAAGACACTGGAGGGTATAAATGTATCTCCAAACACCATCATATTGGGTGACTTCAACTACCGAATATAGACTGGGAACATTACTCAAGCCCTAACTTTCTAGCCCAACGGTTCCTGGAGTTCATAAATTCAAATGCCATGGAACAGCTAGTCACTGTTCCCACGAGAGGAGAAAATATACTAGATCTCATTGTCACAAACATGGGGACAAAATGCTCCACACCGGAAGTATATCCCTCATTGGTGAGATCTGATCATAAACTAATCTCACTGGAAATCCACATCCCGCCCCCACCCCAAGCAAAAGACCATAGTGAAGAACTTCTCTAAAGCAAACTTCACACTACTCAAGACTGGTGTGGTATCCTTCAAGGCCCCTGAGCCAGAGGAAACCACAACCCAAGCTGCGGAAGCCCTTACAAATGCCTTCTATGAACACCTCCAGGACTGCATGGATCAGGCAATCCCAAATAAATCCAAGACTCTTTCCACAAAGGGCAAACGTCCAGTCTGGTGGACCCCAGCCATTAACAAACTTTACAATAAGAGGAGAAAGCTATTACATGATAGAACAAAATCCATAAAAGGGAAGTCACCCCGATCATTATTAGTAAAAAAATATGAGCACTCATAAAATCAACTAAGGCCAATTTTAAATTGCCATGGATTCAAAGGACAATCATAAGGCCTTTTTCAGCTATGTTAGGAACCTGGGTGGAAACTCCCAGATATGCTCAGAATTAGTCCAAAATGATACAAAAATCACTGAACCCACAGACATTGCCAACATACTGGCAGACAGGTTCAGTGCAAACTTCACCCCCCCTCCCCTAAAGGAGAGATAACTATCCCAGCCGAGTGTAGCCTCCCGGACATCTCAAATACGCAGGTGAAAGCTGCTCTCTCTAAAGCTAAAACACACAGCATCAATGGGACCGGATGGTGTCCCCGGCTGTGTGCTACACGAGCTAAATGAGGAATTAAACCCGCACATAAGGCAGCTGTTTAATCTCAGCCTTACCACAGGATACGTGCCCAAGGAGTGGCGACGGCAACTGTGGTCCCACTCCACAAAGGCGGTGCCTCTACGGACCCTGGTAATTACCGCCCCATAAGCTTAACAAGTCTAGTCTGCAAAGCTATGGAGAGGATCATAATGGAGCTCATAAACAAAGATATAGGGGACTTGCAGACATTGGACCCGACCCAGTTTGGCTTTGTCAAGGGAAGATCATGCCTTTTGAACTTGGTTGACTTCTTGAAACAGTCACCAAGGCCATTGATGAGGAAAGGCAGTCCATACAGCCTACCTTGACCTTGCAAAGGCTTTCGACACAATACCCCACTCGGGTATTGTAGAAAAACTTACCAGCTTAAATGTAAACCCATATGTCACAAGATGGGTTGCAAACTGGCTTAAGGACAGAACCCACAGGGTTAGAGTTGCTGGCGCTGTGTCAGACTCCAAGCCGGTCACAAGTGGTGTCCCACAGGGCTCGGTCCTTGGCCCCTATTGTTTGGCATCTACTTCTCAGAAGTACAGGCCAACATGGGAGGACTTTGGCTGACAAAGTTTGCAGACGACTGCAAACTGGGCGCCATAGTGGAAAGTGCATCGGACACGGATATCCTTCAGAAGGGACTCACGGAAACAGATAGCTGGTGCCAGAGCCATGGCCTGAAGTTAAACGCCAAAAATGTATAGTCATACCCTTCGGGAAAAACAAGGTAACCCCAAGCTACCATATAGGTGGCAATCCACTAAGCACAGAAGAGGTTATCAGGGACCTGGGGACCCAGGTTGACAGTGGCCTTTCTTTTGACACTCACATTGCTAAAGTGGTTAGAAAGACCTTCTACATTGCCCACCTGATCATGAAGGGATTCACATCCAGATCTAGTGAGGTCATTGTTCCCCTGTACTCTTCACTTATCAGACCAATGATCGAGTACAATGCCCCATTCGGGATGTATCTCACCCGACATCTGCAGCAATTGGAGAGACCCCAAAAGTTCCTCACCAAAAGGATAAAGGGACTCCAAAATCTGTCATATGCTGCCAGACTGAAGAAACTCCCGCTCTATTCAGTCGCATACCGTCTGCTCAGAGGTGACATGTGCCTGACATACAAGGCCATGTCCAACCCGGAATTAATGGACATGCTCCACCTCAAAAAATCCAAATCCACCAAAACCACTAGAGCAAGCGACTTAAACCTTAGCACGGATATAAATAGGACGTGCTGGAGGGATAGATTTATCACTCAGAGACTCCCTATGCTGTGGAATAAAATCCTGGTCCATGTGAGGCAGAGCACCTCGCTGACTCTGTTCAAGAGAAATCTAGACCTGTGGATGGGAGATCGTAGGTTTACCCCAGGAATCAACTCTGTGTCACTGCTGGACAGAGGCACAACAAACTAATGGGCACAGTATTTTTTCATATAAGGGGTGGCGTAAGCCACAATAATTTGGGCTAGGCTTATAAATGCCTTAGGGCAGATAGCCTAGTATAAACCTATGAACCTATGAACCTAATAAGAAGTGGCAGACAGTGATTGATTTCTCTGCTGCAGGCCATCCTAGATTAACAATCTTAGCAACATTTTGTTAATAAATACCTGCCCTTTCTAATACTGTTTGTTAATAGCTAGTAATTCACTTAATTGAGAAACCTAGACTCTAAAAAGGCCTGGACACCTTGAGGAGCTATGAGTATTAAACCAAAGTACACAGAAAGACACTATAGGCTTGAATGAAAAAACTTTCACTGTGCTTACAGTACAGTTTCGTATTTGTGATAAAACTAAAAAAAGTCACACCAAAGTATGATCCTTGTAGAAGTGTGAAGGTGAAATAATTCTAACTTGTAGCTATAGTTGCAGCTTTCTAGAACAAATTGAGTTTCAGTATAAAAAGTAATTAAGTATGGTTTTAATCAAAGCAGCTATTTTTATTACACATCACTTATCTGACAGCATGTTTGACCCCCTAAACCTTAATTTAGATGTAGTAATGCAAAAAGTGCTCAACACAGGGTTATTAGTAGCTGTTCTAGAATAGCTATGCTCCGCCTTTTTTAGCACCTTAATTAAATTAACACTTAAGATATAGGCATACATATATTAACAGAAAAGAAAACAAACCATTTTAACATTTTTCCATATTAAGTACAATATACGTCACATATATTTTCTTTGCTGCTATCATCAGTCCAACAAGACTTAAACCTTGCCTGTGATATAAATAGGACCTGCTGGAGAGAGAGAGGTATGTATCTCAGAAACTACCCTGTATCTCAGAAACTACCCTGTCTATGGAACAGGCTCCCCATCCATGTGAAGCAGAGTTCCTCCCTAACCTAATTCAAGGGCAACTTGGACAATTGGATGGGAAACCAGAAATTCATCCCTGGTTTGGCACTTATGTCTCTAATGGACACAGGTAAGCTGTAAATGGTTCATCTCCCAGCCCCATGCTTACACTTATCAAGGGTAACAGCACTTGTCAGAGATTTGGGATGCATGGTTAGGCTTAAAAAGTTCCTTGTGGTCATTAGCCTAGTAAACATGTGTTAACCTATTATTACAAAAAAATTGCTGAATTTCTGCCTTCCCTTAAACCTAACTCCTCCTCGTCCTGAATATTATTATGCTTGTAGTGTTTCCACATTTCAGTGTACTTCTATGTAATTTTTTCCTTCCCTGTCCTAATGATCCCTCTAACAGTACGTTCATAATATTTAGTAATTCATCAAATACAGTTGGTGTAGACTTTGATGTCCATTTTTTAGTAATTGCTTTTTTGGCAGCCAACAGAATTAAACGTAATAAGGCCTTACTATGTCTAGGCAATGTATCCCACCTCAAAAGCATAATTTCTTTACTTACAGCCATTTTACAGACCCAATATTTCCGAAAAGTACTCTGTCAGCATTTTTAAGGTCTGCCAGAACATATATTCACAGTTACCTCTTTCTTCTCCAACATTTGCTAGCTACCTAAGGAAAAATTCTTTGAAGGCTGCTTGGGGTGTAAAAATACCTAAGCAAACACTTTTATGCAATGATCCTAAGCCTTCTGGACCTGGTTGCATACTTGGGAGCCATACATTCATCTTCCCATTGTTTTCTTGTAAATTGCTTTTCCATTCTCTCTTCCCAATCTTTTCTAACCTCAACTGATTGATTCTTATAGTTATTATGCAATATTTTATATGTCCTACTAATTATTCCTCTTTAACAACTGCTTCTGTTCTAGAGTCAACTTAAAACTCTACCAGACTAGGCCTTTCACTTAAAATTCCCCTATCCATTTCTTTTTGCTTGTCCCTCATGATCAAGCCCTGGTAGGGAAGGCAGTCTCTAGCCTACAGTCCAAATGTCTTCTTGGCCTTATCCCAATCTATTACATTTCCTGCTTAAGTTATTTGCTCTCATTGTCTTGGTTCCTGTGCCGGGTTTCTCCAGTAAATTCCAGCCCACTCTTGCCTATTTTCTGTACCCCTATTTGTAGTAATCCCTATTGGCAAAATCCCCTTCCTCCGTTTTTGTATTGGCATAGTTCTTAGACTACGTTCTGATACTTTAAGTATATTATTCTGTATGGTGATGGTGGTTGTTCTGCTTAAGGATCTGCATTCAAAATCCTAGTTTCTCTGTTTGTTGAATTTCCCCCTTGCTGCATCATCATCCCATTCCACTTTGATTTATAACCTTTTGTTTGTATTATGTATGTAAGCCTTAACTGTGCAGCTCTAAAATATACCTTCAAATCAGTTAAACTTAAACCACCTTGTTTTATTGGAAGGATCAACTTATCCCATTTAACCCTTGCCCTCTTTCCCTCTCTAATAAATTCCTTCAATTCTTTATTTATTGTCCTCAAATTCTGTTTGAGTTGATAAGTGTGCTTGCTCTGTATACAAAATTAAAGGGACTAAATTGTTTCAACTGCTTGTGTTTCACTATTCATATCCATAAATAAGAGTTTACCGTTTCTCCATTTTTTGTGTTATCTTTCATTTAGTCTCTTCCCACATATCCTTAGTTGCCTTAAAAGAAGCCTTTGTAATCCATATTTCTAAATACTTTATCTTGTCATGTCCCCATAAATATGGATATTGCTAAACCAGTTTGTGTATGGATATGTAATTTACGGCTATAGTCTTTGTTCTATCTTCATTCATTTTGTATCCCAAAAAGACAACTGTCTCAAAATGTTCCACAACACTGAGATGTCATTTTCTGGATTTATCATGTACAAAATAATATCTGCAAATAAAGCCAACTTTTCTTGATTAAATTGCCATGTATATCCTTGTATTTCTGAGTCCCTTATTTTCTTTGCCAATGGCTCTAAATGTAAAGCAAACAAAAGGGAAAGAGGACACCCCTGCCTAGTTCCTCTGTTCAAACACAATTTATCTGAAGAGACCCCTCACACTTTGTCATCCCTCCAATCGTTCATGTATCCTCCTAATTAAAGTTTTTTATTGTATCAGGGAATGCAAATGTTTCCAATGCTCTACTCCTAAAATCCCAGCTTACTCTGTCAAATACAATCTCTGTATCAAGGTCCAACAATAGCAGAGGTATTTTCTTACATTCTCCTTCCCTCTGGATCATCATTGTTCTATTAATGTTCTCAAATGTTTGCCTCCCCTCCATAAAACCGCACCGATCCATATCTATCAATTTTTAGTTGCACTCTTCCTGATCCACTCAGTGACGACTCTACCCTATGGTTTATTCTTATGTAACAGATACACATTATGCAAATTTATGCCACCTGCAAATCTTTTTGCATTCTATTAAAGGGGAGAAAGTACTTTCACATATATTTGCATGAATTAACAAAAATGTGGTCTGTGCTGATGTTATATAGCCCACTGAAAACAATTTAGCTTAGTTTACTCAGCTAAACAAAACTATTGATCTTTGTTTTCTTGCGAAGTGCTTTGGTACCAGCTATATACCTCAAACAGAAAATGGGCATCGTCTACTACCCTGCTGTGCTCCAGCATTCCTGACATTGTCAGACTTTGAAATAAGCTATAGTTTAAGTAGACCGAGTACTCGATTTGGTTAGCTGATCTAAAGGAAATAATCTTCAGTGAGTCAGTCCTTGAAAACTAACCACTTCCTAGTCTGTGCCTTGTGCTAAGAGAACATTTAGGTAAATAACCTTGGTATTGAATGAAAGGGAAGTAAATGAAGTTGCTAGTTCTGTTGCGTCGCACTTCATTCTGGTTATGGCCCGGTCACAGATTTTCAGTGTATATCAGTTTTTTGTGCAGATATGTGGGAGCAAAGGGGATTTTTAGAGTTCAGACTAGAAAACCATAGCAGTGAATGTCAAAATCAAAACAGAGTACTATAGTGAAAAATGGATGTTCTTCATCTCACATTGCTGCAGTCCTTACACTTGGGTAGTCCGCTGTCCTCGGTCGGCCCGAATATCAAAGTATAAGGCTGACGTCGGTCAAGGCGCATTTGACTGACATCAGGACGTCAGGGTACAAATGCGCATGACCGACGTCATATCCTCAGTCTTTTTTGCCGCATGGTCCGATGCAGAAGCAGCGTTGCAAGTGCCGTTCGGCGTTCTGAAATTTTTCGAATTCGGAGTTTCAGACCGAGTCAAAGTTGGCTAAGTACCCGCTAGAATATTTTAGTTTTTCTTGCCTCAGTGGTTTACCGGATGTCAGAAAAAGTGAATAACTGTATTTCTTGTGGGAAACAGATACCGCATAGAGATTATCATACTTTGTGTATTCCTTGTTTAGGGCCTGAGCACAACGTTGTTGGGTGTCGCTCTTGTGCTAGATTCAATAAGCGCACTATAAAGAGAAGGTTAGATTGTGCCAGGTTAGTCTTCGGGAAGCGGTGCAATTATAAAATGCCGTCGGATGCGCCGACGCCCGCTTCTTCGAAGAAGCGCAAGGATAAAGCAGCTAAGCCTAGGCTAGAAGAACCATCCGTACCGGACGCCGGTTCTTTAGAGGTGTCGGTGGAGCCGGTGGTTCCGCCGGAGGTTTCTTTGGAGTCCCAGGGAGAGACTTTGTTATTGCAGGATGTGGCCTCTCAGGAGGCAGGTCAGGCTGAAGGGGCTTCTCAGGTTACTGTACTCCCCTCCCTTCCTAGGGTGGTTAGGCCCTCTCCTTCTGTTTCCAAGGCTTCTCCCAGAGGCAGGCCAGGTTTAGCTTCAGTTGGTGTCACCCCTAGTTCTTCAGGAACTGTGCCCAAGAAGCATATGCTTAAAATGGCAGAAGATTTGATTACTTTGATTAGAGGTTCTTTGCCCCCTCCTGATAAGAGACCTAGGGTGGAACCTGAGCTAGGGAGTTTTGAGCAGGCTTGGATGTTTCAGAGTCTTGGCTGAAGACTTGCAGGAGTATTCTCCTTATTCTGATTCTGATGTGGATGATTCTACTCCTTCTGCTTCTCCTCCTGAGGATTTTTCTTTTCAGAGACCCTTCATTCCATGAGGGAGCATTTTAAGTGGGAAGGTCAGGACTTCTCTGATTCCAGGAAAAGGCTTAGGGAATTTTTGTTTTACCCCAGCATAGGCCTTTGGCTATACCTCCTGTTCTGGATGTGGTGGAAGATGTTTTGCAGAGGCTTCTCTTAATCCTGATTCTTTGCCTCCTGCTCCTGTTAAACCGGATAGGTATTACAGGGTGCCTGAAGCTCATAAGTATCTTTTTAAGCGTCCTAGGGCAGACCCAGAAACTGTTAGTCAGGGGCCTAAAGGTGTTAAGGCTTCTGTTGTCAAAAATCCGGTTCCTCCAGATAAAGAGGCCAGGGCTTTGGATAGATGGGGAAAGAAAGTTTATACTTCTTCCACCCTAGCTATGAGGGCTTTGAATTGCCAGTTTCACATGTTGAAATACCAAAACTATCTCCTTTCACAATTGAAGTCTAAGGTAGATGCTCTGGCGGAAGGTATTGAGTGTAAAGAGTTACAAGATTTAGTACATGTTTCTGAACAGGTGGGTAAGCATTCTTTGCAATGTGGTTTTGATGCTGTACAGGCCTCGTCTAGGGTGGCTGCCACTGGGTCAGTTCTTCGCAGGCACGCCTGGCTGAGGGATCAGAATTTATCTGACCATGTTAAGACAAGGATTTTAGATGCTCCTTTACAATCTGATGTGTTGTTTGGTTCTCCGGTTGAGGCAGTCTTAAAGAAAATGGAAGACAAGGCTAAGTCTATGCAGACTGTTAAAGATTTTTTGCAGGTTCAGCCTCCGAAGTTTAGTAGAAATTGGCCTACCCAAGGGGTGGACGTATCCTTCTTATGATTCTCAGTCTAGGGGTAGGTCTAGACGTGGTAGGGGCAGAGCTCAGGGCTCTTTCAGGCCTAGAACAGGGAGTTCACCTGCACAGTCTTCGGGTGAGGGCAGGGGTCAGTCCTTTCATAAACAGACCCAATGACCTACCTTTTCAGCTGCCAGAGCCTTCTCGTCTGACAGCACCTTTGGGAGGAAGGTTGGCACTTTTCAAGGAAAATTGGAGTTTGATTACCCAAGACAGATGGGTATTGGATATCATACACCACGGTTACAGGTTTTATTTCCATACCTTGCCTCCTTTCAAAGGCATGCCAGACGTTCCTCCTCAACAAAGAATAGAGGCTCACAAACAAATTTCTCTGTTACTTCAAATAGGGGCCATACAGCCGGTCCCTATGCCAGAAGTGGGCCTAGGATTTTATTCTCGCCTATTCCTAGTACCAAAGAAAGGGAACACGTGGAGACCAATTTTGGATTTATCTACCCTCAGCACTTATCTGGACATTCCCAAGTTCAAAATGTTGACGTTACAACCGCTTTTACCTCTGGATCTCAAGGAGGCTTACCTTCATGTTCCTATCAGACTGAGTTGCAGGAAGTATCTGCGTTTTCGGGCTGGGACTTCTCATTATCAGTTCTCTGCATTGCCCTTTGGCTTATCTACTGCGCCCAGAGTGTTCACGAAAGTTCTGGCTCCAGTGATAGCTTTCCTCAGGCTAAAAGGAATACAGATCTATCCTTATTTGGACGATTGCCTGATTCTGGCTCAAGGAAGGGACGAGCTTCTTCATCATTTGGAATATGTGATAGCAGTGCTAAGATGCCTGGGGTATTCTGTGAACGAAATAAAGTCCAGTCTAGTACCCTCTCAGGACATGTGCTTTCTGGATGTAAGACTGAATACAGCATCCCAGATGGCCTTTTGACCCCGGACAAACAAAAGAATCTTTCCCTTTACTTTCATCAATTGTCTCATCAGTCCAGGCTGACTGCAAGGACAGTCCTTCAAGCCTTGGGGTTCATGGCATCTTGTATTCTGGTGCTTCCCAATGCCAAACTGCATATGAGGAAGTTACAATGGTATCTCAAAATGTATGGACACAGCACTGCCAGGATCTGGACACTGTCATTCAAATAATACCTTGCATTCAAAAGGAATTGTTGTGGTGGGCTCAGGAATGTCACCTAAACAAGGGACTCTCTGTGACCCGCCAGAGGCGAGTCAGATTCTAACGACAGATGCCTCAGACAAAGCTTGGGGAGCTCATCTGAATGGAAAGTGGATACAAGACAAGTGGCCTGCCAGACTACAACATCTACATATCAACTTGAAGGAGATGTTAGCAGTCCAGTTTGCATTAATAGCTTTCAAGGATTTACTTCTTCCAGGGCAGGTGTTGATTCTAACAGACAACACAACTGTCATGTGGTACATCAACAAGCAAGGGGAACACATTCTTATCCTCTATGCAGGCAAGCAATGATTTTGTGGGAGACTGCTCTCAGTTTACAGCTAAATCTTCAGGCAAGGTTTCTGCCGGGAGCACAGAACTCCTTAGCAGATGTGTTGAGCAGACTAATTATGGATCCCCACGAGTGGAAATTGGATCCTCATGTATTTCAGGAATTGACAGTGTCATGGGGAACTCCAGACATAGATCTGTTCGCTTCTCCACTAAACCACCAGCTGCCAAAGTTTTGCACGAAAAGGTTTCATCCCACAGCTTGGAAAGTGGATGCTCTTTCTTTCAATTGGAGCAATCTTCATGTGTATGCCTTTCCACCTCTGCCTCTCCTCCCAAAGGTACTACTAAAGGCCAGACAGGACAAGCCAAGGATGATTTTGATAGCTCCAGATTGGCCTCGACAGCATTGGTACCCATTACTGAGAAGCCTGGTACGGAGCCTCCATGGCCTTTGCCTTCGATTCCACACCTGTTGTCTCAGGAGGACAGTCATTTGCTCAATGTCAAGCTTCACTCTCTTCACCTAACAGCCTGGCATATTCTGTTTTGAACCATAGTAGGTCTCAACTTCCACAGCAAGTTTTGAATGTTATTTTGGAAGCTAGAAGGCCTAGTACAAGGAAAGTGTACGCAGATAAATGGAAGAGATTTTTATTTTGGAGTGCAGCAAAGGATTTTGATGTTTCTGAGCCTAATTTAAGTGTGGCTCTTCAATATCTTACTGAGTTACTGGACAAAGGTTTGTCCTTCTCTTCTATTAAGGTTCATGCTGCAGCAATTTTGGCTCACTATGATTGTGACCCACCATTGTTTTCTCATCCTTTGTTCAAGCAATTTCTCAGAGGGGCAAAGAATATAAGACCCCCACGTAGAGCTCCTACTCCTGCTTGGGATCTCAATTTTGTGTTGGAGAAACTCACTCTACAACCTTTTGAGCCTGCAGCTACTACCGAGTTGAAATATTTATCATGGAAGACTGCTTTTTTGTTGGCCATTACCTCTGCAAGAAGGGTTTCTGAGTTGCAGGCCCTTATGGCGGTTGAGCCTTTCTTAATTTTCCATTAGGATAGGGTATCTTTACGTACTAATCCTTCCTTTATGCCTAAAGTGGTTTCTAGTGTGGCTTTAAACCAAACTATTCATTTGCCTACTTTTTATGCAAATCCCCAAAATAAAGGGGAAAAGATTTTGCACACTTTAGATGTACACAGGCAGTTGCGATATTATTTGGACAGAACTAAAGGGTTCAGGCAGTCTCAGCAGTTATTTGTTTCTTTTGCTTTGAGTTCTCAGGGCAAGCCTGTGTCAAAACAAACTATTTCTAAGTGGATTGGGTTTTGCATTGCTTTCTGTTATTCCCATCATGGCAAGGAGATTCCAGCTGGGATTAGGCCTCATTCCACTAGGGCTACTGCCACTTGACAGCTTTTTGAGGGGTGGCAACTAAGGATATTTTGGAGGCAGCTACTTGGAGTTCAGTGCATACTTTCTCTAGGCATTATCACCTTCCACTTTATTCTAAATCTAGGGCTGGTTTTGCCACTGCTATTTTGCAGGGCATTTTGGCAGCTCCTGCTTCCTTATAGTTTGGCCATCCTCCCTTACCTCTGCTTTGGGATTCTACCCAAGTGTAAGGACTGCAGCAATGTGAGATGAAGAACATAGTACAGTTTTGTACCTACCATAAATGTAGATGTTCGAAGATCCACATTGCTGCAGTCCAATTTACCCTCCCTCCTTCCCCTCTGTAGTTTGAGGCGGTTGTGTGGGTTGGGTTGTCAATATGATGTATATTGTATATATTGTACATATTTTTAGTGCAAGGGTGGTTGGTTGGTTGTTTGCTGTCTTTTGGTTTTGACCTTTCTTTTTAGGGTCTTCTGACATCTGGGGCAAGAAAAGACTGAGGATATGACGTCGGTCATGCGCATTTGTACCCTGACGTCCTGATGTCAGTCAAATGCGCCTTGACCGACGTCAGCCTTATACTTTGATATTCGGGCCGACCGAGGACATCGGACTACCCAAGTGTAAGGACTGCAGCAATGTGGATCTTCGAACATCTACATTTATGGTAGGTACAAAACTGTACTTTATTCAAACTGTAACCAATATTAATTTCATGCATAAATCCACCAAGTGCTCTATCAAGATAAAAACACAATGCTGAATAATTGTTTAAAAAGTTAAAATGACAGTCAACAAAAATATCAGATAAGATGCACATAATTTTTTATTGATTAGAAGTACTGGTCTAGTTTTTAAAACAGGCACATGAGGAAATATTTAATTTGGTTGTGGCTACATATGTTCATTTACAGTGGAATGCAACTTGGCTTCTTCCAACAAATGTCTAAACTCTTCCTTTAAATTATTATTGATACGAAACAAACTGAGAAATTAAAAACCATGCCCCAAAACCTCTGCAAGCACTTACATTCCTAACTAATTTTTAAATGGATCTGATTAGAATGTCGATCCTACAGCATCAGAAAGGCACAGTATCAAAGTACCATATACTTGAATACTGGAACATCAACAACATATTTGCCCCCCTGAACTCCCTACTAGTTATATATACCAACCCCAAGATTGCACTACAACTCAGAACTGGAAAAACCCTATTCTCAGCTGTACCCCAATTTCGCCCAGTCACCCACTTGAACTATTTAATGTTCTGATATTCAAGTATGTGGCACTTCAATGTTGGGACTTTGCAGTGTTGTAGAATCAGTGTTATGAACGTCAGTCTTTTGGCTAGTGATGTTCTAACATAGAGCCTTTTAAATGCATTTATTTAGTTATTAACATATTCTCCTATGCATTTTCAAATTTACAAATAGTCTTTCCTGTATGAAATAACTACAAAAATATAAATAAGTATATAACTAAATAGTGGTGCATAAAAGAGCATGGGAGAACTTAACCATGCTGTGGTGGGATGTGTGAAATAACAGCATTGCTAACATTTATGCAGTTTCCACATATACTAGTATCTTTTCAGAAACTGATATAAATGTCTAGATTTTTTGAATTTACATGTCATCAGTACCACAGTTGCTCCCCTATACCTATTGTGATTTGCTCCCAACCAAAGGCAAAATATCTCTGTATGCTTTTTAAAATAGTTAAATGTTTTTACACTCGGTGTAATGTATATCCCGCCATTGTATATTAGTAAATGTGCATGAATAGTCTTTTTTCCTTTATTCTTTTTATTAACCTTACCATTGCAATCTGCATTACCAATTCTTTGTAACATAAAATCCACTAACCAAATTTCTAGAATACTGGCAGAACGTATTGTTGTCATTCATGTTTACACACCTACAATGACCTTTCACTTTTTTTTTTTTACTTCAGGATAGTAGTTATCATAATATGATCATTTATTTTATATGCACCCTTAGGATATAGGATATTGTAACTGCCACGCAAGCAATATATATTAGCATCTTAGGAATGGTGGTAGTAGTATGATGTGAAGCCTAAAAATGAATAAGCGACTGTTGGAAACTGAAAGTAGCCACAGAAACAAATAAAAACTAGCGCTTTCTTTCACTTTATTCTTATCGTGAACTTCTTCAGATGATGTGAAGCCTGTTTGGTATTCAAAAAGGACAGATGTGTAAAAAAAATACCCTTTGATTGTTTCTTCATGTAAAATATTTCAGATGTCATGTTTATATCTCTGTCTATCATACGTGAACCAATGTTATCAAGCAGAATTAAACTTTTTCTGGTCATCTTGAAACCACTGTTACTCTTCAGATCTGCTTATTGCCTTGATTATTAATAAATCTATATTCTATCTGAGCACTGCATTTAGAAGTTCTACAAAATTGGTTGTTAAAATATTCTGCAAACATTGAGATGAGATTAGAAACTGTAATATATCACAAATGACAGATGATATAGCCTTTAGTCTAGCTACAGCATATGCAGAATGTTTAAGTAACTTCTAAATGAAATTCATTAGAAACCAGTATGCAGAGAACCAATGTCCACTGTTATCAAAATATCTCCTTTTTTCAAGGCTAACAGTTTCTTTTGTTTCAAAGCTAACAGTTTAAAAATAAATAAAATATCCTTTGTTTTTTATGAAAGTACATGTAAAATAATAATATATCCTGTGTCTTTTAAGCAAATGCATAATTAATAAATTAGATGCTTTAATTGTTTATCAAAAGATAAAGAACTTAATTGTGTTAGCTATACCTTCACAGAATAGGATGTCTTGGTGGAGTAATGATCCATCATTAATTTCCAGTAAATTGTAAATAACTGGCCAGGTAGCATATTGTAAAATAAAAAAAATGGAGCAATATTAGTAAAAGAGTGACTTGATTACGTACTCATGCAACTGACCAGTAAGGTGGCAGTAAAAATCAGTTGTTTAGTATTTGGGTATTGACTTCTACAGGTATTTTTCTCATCTTCTCTTGTCTTCTCTCACTGATGACAGAGGTTATAGCACATGTAAATATTGGCTGCAAACTACATTTCTACAGTCAGAACAGCAGTGCATTCAAAAACAGTACCTTTACTGGATCTCACTTCCTTTCGTGGTAACAGACAGCAGCGGTGTATAGTCTTAGTCAAATGGATGCAGAAGCAGGATGGGCCTGGCAAAGTGTGTGTGCATGGGGGCAGTTTAAAACAGACCTGTGAGACCATGCTCTTCCCTGAAAAAAAATAGTGTGCACGTTCCACCCCCTCATCTCCACCCCACACACACACACACACACACATTGCCATATTGTCCTCATATCTGTGGAACAGAGAACTGCAGAGACAACGAGATTAATAAGACAACAGAAACAAGGGTGTGATGGTGGGAAATACTTTTCTACACAGCAGACTGTTCTAAGGCAGAGGCAGTTCAAGTAAGATTTCTTGGGGAAAACATTGCAGTGTTTATATGTGTGTGTGTGTGTGTGTGTGTGTGTGTGTGTGTGTATGTCTATATATATATATATATATATATATCACAATAGTAAAACACATAAAAGCAAATAATCCAACAGAAATGTCACAGGATACCTTTTCCTTGAAAAGAACCAGACACCAGGCAGGGTAAGAATATAAGTGCATTTGTTCCCTTTATTCACACTCAGTATAAACTGAACTTTATCAGATACAAAATCTTACACAATCCCCCCTTTTTTATATACAATTCAATTAATTAATCACAACCAATTAACTTTAATTAGTTAAGTGTGCCCTCAAGTTAAAAACACTATGTTCTTTCTTTAAAAATATATAGCTATGTATAATACATGAATAGTCCTATAAAAACACATATATAATAAACATTTCATCTACTAAGAAAATATATTTAGAAATAACAATACATATATTAGATACTAACTTAACTGCTTCCATATTCAACCACTTATACCATTTTTATCTAATCTCATCTGCCTTTAAATGAAGCAAGATCCATAGAGAAATCCTGTCATTGATACCAGGAAAAACTGTGGCATTCAACAAAACCTGCCAGTGTGTTTCCCTATATTTAAAAAAATAGGGCCAATTTCCCCCCTCTCCTGTCTACCTACCTTTTCCAATACACAGTAGATGTTTTTTTTTTTTAAATCCTTAGTTTCTGATGTGTTTAAATAAGGCATTTGCTTTGTCTTGTCTCTTAATTGCATAAATGTGTTGGTAAATTTGCTTTTTCCCCCCGTATTTCCTATATAATGTGCACAGCATGACGGGCACAAGGCCACGTAAACAACTCCTTTTGTATTACAGTTATAATTCCCTGTAACTGGAATTATTCTATTGTGAATCTCTATCGCTATATTCTTGCATTCATAGATGTACCTACATTCCTTGCAGCCATTGCATTTCCTCATATTACCTAATGGAATCCTATCTTTGTCTTTCTTCCTTTTAAATAAGTTCTTAATGTTGGGTCCTCTTCTGAAAACTATTTTTGGTTTATTACCCAGTTTTTCAGTTGATTCATATGCCCCAAAAACACAATTCCAGTTCTTTTCCACCATTTTATGGACCTCTACACTATCCTCATTATATGTTAGCACACAGCAAGTAGTTACCTCTTCTGTCTTCTTAACAGTCAACAAACTCTCGGGTTTTTTCAATAATGGGGGCTAAAAATCTTCTCTCCTGCTTGTTACACAACTCTCCTGTCCCTCTAGGACACTAGTTGGGTAACCCCTTATTCCCAGCATAGTCTTTAACTCTGTCATTTGTTCTTTAAACCTATTGTCATCCGTTGTTAATCTTGATTTTCTAATCATTTGGCCCTTTACCAAATTTCTTTTTTGCCAAAAGGGGTGGTCACTCTCAAAGTGCAGATAGCTATTCGAGTGGATGCGATTCCTATATATACATGATTTCATAACATTCATCCCTTCTATTTTTGTATAGGTGGACCCTTCTATTTTTGTATAGGTGGATGTCCATATAATTAACTGCTTCTTTTTCAGTTTTACTGGTAAAGCTCAAAAAATCAGTAGTGGCATTGATATAGTTCAAAAAATCATCTGCCTCATCAAGCGGGGTCCCATAATATTAGAATATCGTCCAAAAATCTATAATATCTAAAGATATTTTTCCTGAACATTGAATTTAACACATTTGGTTTCCCAACACCAAAGAACGATATTAGCAAATGTTGGGGCAGCTGCTGCACCCATTGCTACCCCTCGGGTTTGCTTGAAGTGTTCCCGCTGAAACCATACAAAATAAATTTTCAGAACCAATTCCATGAGGGTAGCTAAGACATACATATCCCTTGAAAATCAAGTTCCTTCCCTTAGTGCTTCCTGGAAATATTCCATTCCTTCTTCGTGTGGGATACAAAGAAAAAGGTTCTTAATATCAATAATTAAGAAAATAACTTCTTCCTTGAACTCGTTCTTTGCCATGCACTGTAATAAATGCCAAGAGTCCTTCAAGACATGTTTTTTTTATCCTCAAAAAATCCTTTTAAATGGAAATCTAACATTTTTGCTAAAGGTTCTGTTTTACTCCCACCTCCTGCCACTATGGGTCTCATCTGTGGATCCCCTAATGATTTATGAATTTTGGGGATCCCAAAGAAGGCTGGGGTTTACAGGATTGTTCACCTTTAAGTATCTCACCTCATCTTCACTGAAGGTATATTCCTGGAAGAGTTCTTCCAAAATCATTTGTAATCTAGCATTAAAGATGTTAACCTAATTCAGTGATGCTGCACTGAAGTAGGAACTGTCATTCAAATATTTCATCATTCTGGTGGTGTAGTCATAATGTTCCATTACAACTCGCCCTCCCCCTTATCGGGCTTCATGATTCTTACTTCCTCATTAACTCTGTTAATGCCTGTTGTTCTTCCTTTGTTAAATTTTGGTTAATCCATCTAGTCTTATTCCCTATTAAATTCCTGTATTCTGTTTTGTTCAATCTTTCAAAAAGGGCCACTGGTGGTAATGGGGGGGGGGGGGGGTATAGGTACTTTTTCTTTTTAGGGTTACTCTGGTTATATCACTCACTCTCTCCTTCCCATTCTCCATTACCAACTTTAAATTTATGGCCCTTGCAAGCGTCTTCAAATCTAAAATGGTATTAACCATATAATTCTGTTTCTTAGAGATAAAACTAAACCTTTTTACAAATAGTTCTGCATGGCTGTTATTTAATATGATTCCACTGTAGTTATCTTAAGGCACTTGTATTCCAGAATACAACCATTTCCATTTTCATTATTGTCATTATTGTTCCCTGTATTATTACTATTGTCATTATACATAGCTTCAATAGGGGCATTATTAAACTCAAAATCATGCTGTAAAAATATATCATTTCCTTTATTGGTTATACTCAATACACCTAGATTTTGTTTGTTCCCCAAAGATTCATCGCAATATATCTTGTGTAATTTCAACACAATGCTTTTCCATGTTTGCATCAAAATCATTATACAGTTCCTTAAGACATGCTTCATTAGATAAATCATTACATTCTACAGCATACTGTAACAATGAGGCATTATTGCTAAAATTTTCATTTATAGTATTCAGTCCATTTTCAATGTCCCAAGTATCAGCAACAGGCTCTTGAAACACCATAGTACAAGGAAAGTCAGTATAACACTCACTGCTGTCATTTCCACCAAACACAGGTGACCATTCATTTGTTTTATTCTGGATGCTTGTGTAATCAGTCTTCCCCATAAATTTATCACCAACAGTCTTATGCATCACCTCAGTACTAGAACAGTTAGAAAAATACTTCAAGTTGCCATTAACAGCAAACTGAGATGGCCTTACCATTGGTAGAATGATTGTGGTGTTGGTCTCCCCTTCCTTCTGTTTTGGCCCCCTTGTTGCCCAAGATAGTCTCTCCAATACTGTTTTTTTTTTTTTGTTGTTGTTATTTCTGGGTGTCCAGGAGCCATACTTGCTTTTCAGCCATGCAGACCTCATTGGCAGTGGTTGAAAATCCTACTCTAAACCAGTCCTTTGCTCAACAAACACCTCTGGTTCATCAACCTTGTCTCCTGGCAAAATTTCGAAAACTTCTTCATCCGTTTCTACGAATGAAACTCTTCACCAACCTCCTGCACCTGGAATCGGGCACACCCTCTTCTGCTCGTATTCTTCCTGGTCTCTTTTCAGCTTCTCTTTTTTTCTTTTTAATGTTATTTTTGTGCTGCTCAACCCTCGGGAAGATGGTGGAATAAAAAGTTCAGTTTGTACTGAGTATGAATAAAGGGAATGAAAGCGCTTATAACCTTACCCTGCCTGGTGTCTGTTTTTTTTTTCAAGGAGAAGGTATCCTGTGACACACACACACACACACATATATATATATATATATATATATATATATATATATATATATATATATATATATATATAAATAAAATGCCACTCACTAGCTCCACCCACAGCTAACAGGTAACTTTTTCCAGTGTATCACAAAAATAAAAGCTTTGTTTTCCTTCCTTACTTTTAGTATTCAAGGGAAAAGGAATTCAAATAAAATTGGAATTAAAGTACATATTTTAGTCAAACAAGATCCAAAAATATGCCTTTTCCACTCAGTGGTCTATTCCATGGCAGAGGCAATTTATGTCAGCCACTAAGCAGGACAAAATAAGAAATTAGCAAAAGTTTTATAACAGTTGTTCATAGTTGGACTAAGTATGTGGTAAGAAGCATACTGTATTATTTTCTAATATAAGTTGTGTTTTGTCCAAGGCAGATGTCAGTATTTGTTCAAATTTAGATTAACGTTAAATATAACTTGTTTCAGTGGCTTCTACATTCTCTGTGGGAAAGCTCCAGGTTTATAAACTGTTCTGGTACTTAAAAATAAATATGAAGATGAAGAGGTATTTATGTTAAGAGAAACAGTATTGGGGTCAGTAGGTTGTGTTCTTTATATGGAAATATATATGACTTAAAAGCTGCATGTGTTTTTTTAAATTCTTTGTATGTTCTACACAGTATAACAATTTGGGTATAATGAAATGCATTTGACTAAAAAGTTAAGTTAGTGTTTTGTGTAAAATGTTAAAAATAGGTGTGTTCTGTATGGCATAATAAAATGTGATGGTTACAGTGTCCGTCAGTGGGATGTCTAGGAATAAGTATTAACCACTGAATATTTTACTGAGTTTTAGGATTCAGGATGTCATTTGTACTACTGTTTTTTTAAACAAGAAACATCTTTATTAAATAATCATGTATGACATAGGCAGTCATAAATTTGTATAAATGAAAACAAACCAAATTGACTTAATTTTAGTTGAAACGTTATATATTGCAAACCATATTGACCTAATGTTAGTTGCAAACATTACAGATCATTTATAATCTATCCAGTCATTATCAGTCAACATTACATAGCTCATTCAAATCCTGTCTTCTTTTAAACCTTGTTCCTTCTCTGGATGGGTTGTTCCCACAATTCCCATTTTTTTCTATGTGATTTACTCTTACCCTTTTCTAAACATCTAATTCCTGTTGTTTTAACTCTTACTATATTCCCTTATAGTTGGTTTAGACTTTTGATTTCCATTTTCTAGTAGTTGCTTTTTTGGCAGCCACCATAATTAAACTCCGCAAGGCCTTACTACGTCTAGGCAATTCCAATTCTGTATCATAGCTCAAAAACTCATTTCCTTAATTGCACCAATTTGCTCACCCAGTATGTCTGACAGAGTAGTCTGCAGGGAATCTTTAAAGTCTGTCAACTCATTACACTCCCAGAAAATATGTTAATTACCTCTTTCTTCCCCATCACACCTCCATTTGCTGTCCACCTGAGGAAGAATTCTTTGGAGTCTACTTGGGGTATAAAAATATCTATGTAAACACTTAAAAACAAAGATCCTAAAAGTTCTAGACTTAGTTGCATATTTGGGAGACATACATATATCCCTCATTTTTTCTTTGTGAATTGCTTATCCAAACTCTCTTCCCAATACTTCCTAACTTCCTCTAATTGATTCTTATAGTTCTCATGCAGTATTTTATATGCTGTAGTAATTATTCCTTTTTAACAGCAGCTTCTGTTCTGGATTTTGCTAAAAATTCTAAAGTGCCAGTCTTTCACTTAGAATCCTCTTATTTATTTCCTTTGCCTGTACTTTGATATAGAGCCTTGATAAACAAATGCAATCGCTAACATGCAGTCCAAAAAAATTGTTGGCCTTTCCCCATTCCGTTACCTTTCCCTGTCTAATTATTTGCTCCCAGTACCTTGGTTCTTTTGCCAGTGTTCCAATAAATTCCAGCCCCCTCTTGCCTATTGTCTATATCCCTAATTGTAGTCATCCCTATTGATAGAATCTCCTTTCTCCATTCCCATGTTGGTATAGTTCTTTAGAATATGTTCTCCTATTTATGAATATAATTTTCTGTATGGTTATTGTTATTCTCATTAAGGATCTGCATCAAAAATTCCAGTCTCTCCATGTTTTTCAAGTTTCTCCCCATTTCATCATCCCTTTCCACTTTGAATTATAGGGTGCTGCTTGTGCTATGCATATTAGCCTTAACTGTGTAGTTCTGAAATACCCCTTCAAATCAGGTAACCCCCAAATGCCTTGTTCTGTTGGAAGAATCAGCTTATTCTACTTGACTGTTGGCATCTTCCCCTCCCAGATAAAATCCTTCAGCTCTGTATTAATTGCCTCTGGTTGATAAAAATATGCCTGACCTTTGTATAAAACCAAATGGATTAAAAACATTTTAACTGCTTGTATCTTGCTATCCATATTCATATAACATATATTCATATAACAGAGCTTCCAATTTCACAGTTTCTGTATTATCTTTTGTTTAGTCTCTTTCCACATATCCTTAGCTGCCACACCAAAATTCTTTTTAATCCATACACCCAAGTACTTCATTTTATCATGTCCCCATAAATATGGGCATTGGTGAACCAATTTGTGTGTGAGTGCATAATTCACAACTATTGCCTTTGTTTTAGCTTTATTAACTTTGTATCCCGAAAAGATTTAGAAACTGTCTCAAAATGTTCTACAATACTGAAATGTCCTTTTCTGGATTTATCAGGTATAAAATAATATCAGAAAATAGAGCAGCTTTTCTTGACTACTATACCAATTATATCCTTGAATTTCTGAGTCCCTTATTTTGTTTGCCAAGAGGACACCCCTGCCTGGTTCCTCTGCTCACACAGAATTTATCAGCGAACCCACCCACTTCAATTATTATTACCTGTGATCCCTTACATATCCTCCTAATCATCTTTATAATTTTATCAGGGGAATGCAAATGCTTCCATTGCCTTGCTGATAAACACACAGCTTACAATGTCAAATGGTTTCTCTGCATTAAGATCCACCAGCAACAGTGGTATTTTCTTACATTGTGCTTCTTTCTGGATCATTAGTGTTCTTTTAATGTTGTCAAATGTTTGCCTCTTCTCCACAAAACCAAATTGATCCATATCTATCAATTTTGGCATTACTTTTGATATTCTTTTAGCCATCATGGTTTAGGATTGAAATGGGTCTGTATGAAGCTGGATCAGATGGGCCTTTATCCTCTTTAGGTATTACATCCACCACTGCTTTCTTCCAGGATTTTGATGCTTCTTCTTCTCTTAAAATTTCTGTTAAACAAAACCTTCCAGATCTTTATCAGTTTTTTCCCTCCTAGCTTCCAAACTTCCACAGGAATATCATCTTTTCCGGGGGACTTTCCTGTGGATTGGTTATGCATCACCAGTTTTATCTCATCTCCTCCTAACTGTTAGTAATTGAGCCTCATCTTCCTCTAACCTTGGTATATTTAATTATGTCATAAACATTTCCATTTGTACCTTTTCTTGATTTCCATATTTCTTTGCTTTATACAGACTTTCATAAAATTTCTGAAATATTTCTAGCATCTCCACAGGGTCTCTTGTTATCTTCCTTGGTATAGCCACCCTAAGCTTGGCGACAACCCTTTCTACTTTGTTGCCTGAGGAGTTGTGCTAAAAGCTTTTGTGCAATGGAGTTATCAGAAAACAGTTGCTTAACAGCAATCTTTCTAAACTCATGTATATTATCAAGGTAATCCCTTATTTTCTGTTTATCATTCTGCAATTGTTCCTCCTCATGTTCTGTGAGATTCCCCCTATTCTGTAATACTTTAACATCTTTCAGTCCCTCTAAATAATTCTTATTACTTTTTATCCATCTCTCTCTATTTCTGTCATATTTTTAAACTCAACTTTAATTTAGCCTACTCCCTAGCTATATTTTCAAAGAAATTTCTATCTTTTCTAATAACTCCTGAATAATTTCCACTAGTCTTTCCTTAAATTCTTTTTTTTTTCAGGTGGAAAAGTGCTAGTGTCTCATTTGTATTTCATTACCATGCATTTTATACTTTTGTTATAATTGGCATGCGATCTGAAATAGTTATTAGATGCATATCAAAGCCTTCAATTAAATGCACATGTTCCTGTGAAATGTAAGTTCTGTCTAACCTAGCCCAGTTTTTGCATCTTGGGGAATAATATGTAAATTCCCTCTGAACTCCCACTACTGCATTCACATCTTCCATGCCAAATATTTTTTATAAATTTCTTCAAAGATCTACCCTTCTTTGTTATATTTTCCCTTCTGTGTCCCTCAGACACATCTTCAATGTTGCAAATCTAATTTCAGTCCCCACCTATAAGTAATGTTCCCTGCTGAAAGCAGATTATTTCTTCCAGAAATTTTTTAAGCTCCATTGTAACAGTTTTAGGTGGAATATAAATACATGCCAGTGTAATCCTCCTTCCTTGCCAGTAGCCCTTTAATACAAAAAAATCTACCAATATTATCTTTTTTTATCCTCTTCTGTCACTATTGCAACTCCTCTTGCAATTAAGTATTCCTCTTTTCTTTTGTCCCAGGTACTCCACTGAATAACCTTCCTGAAAACCTTCTTTATCAAATTCACATGTTCAGTTCTTTCTAAATGTGTTTCTTGTAGTATAGCTATTTGCACTTTACATTTTTTAAATATAGTTCACTACTCTTTCCTTTTTTATATATTTGTGAGACCATTAACATTTAAAGATAATATAGAAAGCATCATTATGTTAAAAAGTTATTATTCCCTCCTTTTATGTGTAACAGCTTTTTTAAGTATCTAGTTCCAGCTTTTGTGGTACAGCATGCAATAATGTTTGGCAGGTTGATCTTTTATACAGTTATTTCTTGTTTTAGCCATATGAGGCTATGTCACATCTTGCAAAACTTTTTGTTTTATTGAAAGCCCTCAAGAAATACACCCCATAAAACCTATTAACAGTAACACAAAAACTATGGACATCTTCAAATATTGAAGTTTTACCCTCCTTATAGGAGTAATTGTCTGAAGCTAACACTCCGACAGACTTGGGTTGGTTATCCATGCCAAGATGCATGGTACACCTTGTGCTTCTACTAAGAGCTGTCTGGTTTTGTTTTATCTTTATTGCTCTTCCAGATGTGGAAAACACTTGCATGCTTTCAGAAAACATGATCTCCTAGTCATTGAAAGGAAGCCATTGAAAGAATTATTCTGTTTTATTGCTCTTCAAAAGATTGCCTCTATGGAGACATGAGAGCCAGATAGAATTGCTTCTACAATTATATTTATTTGCTAGAGGAAAGCTTTCTCTTAAAACTTGTCACAAGAGCAAACCAAGGGCCTTAATCCAGTCATTTCCCTTTGCAAGAATGAGGAAAAAAACGCATCAATTTTTTTCTTGTATCGTGCTTTTTGGCTTTTTAGCCAGAGTTTTCTTCTGTTTTTTTTTTTTTTTTTTTTTTTTACTTTGCAGTGCCTACATTTCTTAAAACTGAACAGGGAGAAAGAGAAGAGAAAAGAAGGGAAGAAAATGGGGCACCTGTTTATTTTAGTGTCCCCATTACACTTGAAATTAACTGAGAAAACTTTACTTTATAACATGCAGATTATATCATGTGCTGTAAAAATACTACTGCTAAGAACAGAATTTTGTTTTACTTACAGTGAGTTCTCTCCCTTCTCTTTCCCTTTCCTAAGTGTTCTGCCAAGCATTAATGATATGATGTAAGGTATGTACTTTAGAGTCCCCTGCAAGTTTAACAAAGTCAAAAAAGTCCAATATTTCCAGGTTTTCTTGTTTTGTTATGTTTCAGAAATATAATTAATTCTTTGTAATCCCACATTTATTTGTGAATTTACTGGCACAGTCTCCCTGTGGTCTTCATTACCAGAAGAACAAGAAGCAGAATCTCTTTCTGTTTCGCAGCTCACATTTTGTTGGAATAACTTTTGTATTCCTCCATAGCATGTTCTGCATAAAAAATGATGTCCCTCAAGGAAAGAATATCCTGGAGAGAGAGCTAGGTACAGCAGTTTGAATCTCACGCCTGCTTTTCGACATTCCCTGATTAGTGTAATAAATGTACTCCTCTTCTGCCTGGTATACAGAGAGTATTCTATTTCCACAAACACTCTACTGTCTCCCACTTTTAGTACTTTGTTCTTCTGTCACAGTTTTGTCAGAATCACCTCCTTCTGCCGATAGGATTACATCTTTATTATTAATGGTCTAGGTTGCTTTCTCATACTAGATTTGGAGCATACTCATGATATGCCCTTTCAGTTAACTCCTTCTGTGGAATACTAGCCCAGTTGCTTATTTGTGCTTTCATAAAATTAATGGTCTGTTCCTTCCAGCTTCTCTGGTACAGAAGAAAATCTCAGGTTTCCCCTTAAGTGTTGTGTCCTCTAATTCTATTATTTTTTAAACATTTCTTCTTGAGCAGTCTCATATTTAGCCTGCCTTTTCATTTTGACCTCTGATTTTTGCAGTTTTATCACCTCATCTGAATATCTGTTTAAAGCTTCTTCCATTTTTTCCAGCCCTTTGTTATTTGAGTTGATATACTCCATCAGTGTTTTGTTTATTTTAATCAGCTCTGAGTACATCTAATGTATTTTTTTTCTGTAGGTTACTGGAAGTCATGTCTTTCACCAAAGCTGGCGCTTACACTGCTTTTTGCTGAACAACTGCAGAATTCTTCCCAGTCAGTGTTTTTTCCTCACCTTTTGTGATTGATTTTCTCTTAGGTTCTTTGAATGTATTTTTGCTGGCATCCAGGCAGTGCACTTACGAGCCAGTTACTGAAATTTACCCAAAAATACGAGTTTACTGGCACTCTCTTCACAGTTTCTGTTTACACACTGGGAGAGCTAAATTAAGCTGTTACTCATTGTGCAGCCATCTTGGAAGTCCTGTTTTGTACTTCTATTTATACTGAATGTGTAAATGTTTGCCATTCTTTATTGTATATTATACACTGACTGGCTATTAATATTCAAAAACAAGCATGCTGATTGATCAGCCCAGCCAGCGTGGCCATTGTAAATCGAGCATATACCAGTGGAAAAAAAGTCAGTTCGTTCGGACTTTCTTCCATTAATATATGCTACAGAAACTTTACTGCAAATTTGACTTGACTCTTCGGATAACAAATGAAAGAAAACTTTACTGTTCCTGACCCATGCGACAAGCTGATAAGGATCTGCCACACAAAGGAAGAACAGCAAAACCTGAAACACAGAATTAAAAAAAAGACCTTTCCATAATTCATTGTGTTTTTTCCAAATACTGAATTAAAATATACATACATTTTAACTGTATAGCACTGGTTTAAAATAGAATTGTTGTTCAAGATGTTTTTCAAGTTTGTACTAAGGTCAGCCATTCTTGTGCTCATCCTGGGGAAGCAGACAGTATAATAACTTCAGTCCTCAAATCGTTCACAAAACTTAATAAGTGTATAGGTTTATAAATGTGAACAATTTCCATGCAGTAAAAGTAGAACTAGAGAAACAAATCCATTAGCAGAAAGGACTTACAAAAATGAGGTTGTGCAATGCAAGTAGCAATTACACACTAATTACACAGCATCCGAATATCAAAGACTGGTAAATATTTTAGTTTGTGACATTTCGAGTTTAATCAAAGCTCTACCATTCCGAGGGCAACATGTAGGAAAGGGTCAAAGTTTAGTACTCAGCACCTCAACTTACCTTCATCATTTTTTTTTTTTTAACAAAAAAAAATCTTTATTTAAAGCATCACTTACTACATAGGCATAAATCGGGATGCAAGTGAAAGCAGAGAGGGATAGACTGACCGCAGCCTCAGGACACACTATTGTATGTACAGTACACTTGTTTTGCAACTTCTTCAGACATCTGGTCTTCATTAAGCATGGATTATTGCACATTGAGTGGCCGTTAACATTCAAAAACAAGCATATGCTAATGGAAAAAAGTCCAGCCGCCCGGAATTTCTTCCATTGATATATGCTACCAAAAGTCTACTTTTTTATTATTTTTTAAAACAAAACTTACAAAAAATGGAGACTTCAAACGAATGAGAATGATGGGAGACAGTCGAATACAAGGATAATCAGGTATGTTATACAAAACTAGAAAAACCTGATTATCCTTATATTTTCTGTCTCCCGTCTCTCCCATTTGCTGAAAGTCTCCTGATTTCATTTTTTTAATAAAAAGCAAAAAAATAGCAACAGAGATCTTCCTTTCTCCATTGCTTTCTTTACATAGCATTGATGTACTGCATAAGCATGGGAACAAAAGTCCCACACACATACACAGTACATCAAGAAAGCCCCGGGATACCATGGAAGAATGCAGAAGAACAGCACAACGTCATTATACAAGGACATTATTTAAGAAAAATAAGTAGCATATTTCTTAAATAATAGGTTCATAGGTAGATACTAGGCTATCTGCCCTAGGGCATTTGTAAGTCTAGCCAGAGTGTATTTGGCTTCCGCCTCCCTATTAGTTTAGCCTACTGTGCCTCTGTAAAGTAGGTCACAGAAGGTACCCTTTTAAGATTAGTTTACTGTGCCTCTGTCTAGCAGGGACACAGAGGAGATCCCAGGGGTGAATTTGCGATTTCCCATCCACGCGTCCAGATTTCGCTTGAAGAGGGTCAGCGAGGGGCTATGTCTAACATGATTTGGGATTCTATTCCACAGTGAGGGGAGCCTCTGAGAAATGAATCTGTCCCTCCAGCATGTCCTATTTATTTTTGTGCTGAGGTTTAGGTCCCTGGAGCGTGTAGCTCTAAGGAACTTGGATTTTTTGAGGTGGAGCATGTCCATTAATTCTGGGTTTGACATGGCTTTGTATGTCAGGCATAGATCGCCTCTGAGTAGGCGGTAAGCAGCTGAGTAGAGCTGGAGTTTCTTTAGTCGAGCTGCATAAGACATCTGTTTGTAGCCCATGATCCTCTTGGTGAGGTACTTTTGGGGTCTCTCCAGTTGCTGCAGGTGTCGGGTAAGGTACATCCCAAAAGGGGCATTGTATTCAATTATGGGCCTGATGAGTGACGAGTAGAGGGGCACAATGACCTCTCTTGATCTAGATGCGAACCCTTTTGTGATAAGGTGGGCTATATAGAAGGTCTTTCTAACCACTTTGGCAACGTGATTATCAAAGGAGAGATTACTATCTACATCGGTCCCCAAATCTCTAATTACTTCTTCCGTACTTAATGGATTACCACCTATGTGATAATTTGTGGGCACCTTGTTTTTCCCAAAGGGGATGACTATGCACTTTTTAGCATTTAGCTTGAGGCCGTGGCTCTGGCACCAAGCATCCGTCTCTGTGAGACCCTTTTGGAGGATGCTTGTGTCAGCTGGAGATTCGATTATGGCCCCCAGTTTGCAGTCATCTACGAACTTTGTCAGCCATAATCCCCCCGTGTTAGCCTGAACCTCAGAGAAGTATATACCAAACAAGAGAGGTCCCAGAACTGAACCCTGTAGGACGCTACTTGTAACTGGTTTGGATTTGGACATGGCACCTGCGATTCTGACCATGTGGGTTTTATCTCTGAGCCAGTTTGCAACCCATCTTGTGATATAGGGGTTGATATTTAAGCTGGTAAGCTTATTTTTGATGCCCGAGTGGGGTATTGTGTCGAAGGCTTTTGCGAGGTCCAGGTAGGCTGTGTGGACTACCTTGCCCTCATCTATGGCTTTGGTAACTGTTTCAAAGAAATCAACTAGGGTTAAGAGGCAAGATCTGCCCTTAACAAAGCCGAATTGGGGTAGGGTCCAGTGTCTGGAGGCTCCCAATGTCTTTGTTTATGAGTTCCATGATAATATGCTCCATAGCTTTACAGACCAGACTAGTCAGGCTTATGGGGCGATAGTTTCCAGGGTCCGTTGTGGCACCACCTTTGTGGAGTGGGACCACTGTAGCTGTACGCCATTCTTTGGGTACATATCCTGTAGTAAGGCTAAGTTTGAACAGTGACTTAATGTGAGGGTTCAGTTCTTCTTGAAGCTCATGTAAGACACAGCCTGGGACACCGTCCGGTCCCATAGATGCTGTGTTTTTTGCTTTGGAGAGGGCAGCTTTCACCTGTGCATCTGTGATGTCAGGGAGGTTACATTCAGTTGGGATAGGCATTTGCTCCTTTGGGGGGGAAGGGGGGGCACTGTATGATAGCAATAACCCACAGCTGGGTGTGAGTAATGCTAGATTTACCCATGGTTGGCATGACCAAACCACATCAACCGTGGATAAATCCAGCATTACCCACACCCATCAGTGGGTTATTGTTTGTCTGAAGGTTAATTACGAATGCAGTATAGTGTGTACTGTAAAAAGGTAATGGATTTGATACATATGATATGCCTTCTGCCTGATTTAAGTTATTCTGCATTTCTCAGAATGTTAAAGATAATGTTGCCATTTTTGCTCTGCATTTACTATGATATTAGATGAACAGATTGGGTTGGCTATGTATGATTCTAGACATAAAGCCTTGCATGGGATTTATTTTATGTAGTATTTCATAGTGTTATGGATCTGTTTATTTTAAGGTAAATATACCTTACAAGTAGTTTAGATCTGTGCTGATACAGAGCTTAGATGTTGTTTTATCAGTGTAAAGATGAATGCATTGTATGTACTGTGGAGAATGGAACTGATGCACATCTATTAGGATTTATTCTAGAATGGACCCTTTTTGTAAAAGATTGGTAGGGTACTTTCACATACAGTAGTGTGGGATTCATGGACATGGTGTCTTCGTGGAGAATGTGCTAGGTATTTTGGAACTGCAGCTGAGTATATTTTATGTTTATTTGTTCTTATATTTGCACTTGAAAAAGTTTGAATAGTGCTGTAATCAGTTGCATTTATTATTGGTCAAAATGTTTAGTATTACAAAGATTGAATGGTTCATTTTTCTTATTTAGGAAATTTTGCCTGTATTTGAAGCTAATTTGGTTGGGTTATGCTTGTTGAAAGCAGTGTTATAATGAGGTCAGGTGATTAAGTTTTAGAGAGATACATAGTTATAACTGCAAACGTGATGCAGCTATTTATGCTGGTATCATTAAGGGATGATTTAAACATCATTGTGGCAAAAGAGTATTTAAAGATATAATCAAGATAGTGACACTGCTTGAATTTGAAGATTTAAGAAATAAGCATTAGGTGGATCTGCACAAGGCAAGAGCAGTGCTTATGGTATGTGCCCTCTGTGTTTATTTTTTTGGGGGACACTGTAAGTTTATTTCATCTGATATTTGTCTGAAGAGAGACTAATGCATATTAAAGAAAGCTGTGTGCACAGATGAGTAAATGGAAGTTTTATTGGTTGCCAGCCATGCAGTTTTACAATTCTTCAAAAAAGGATTTCAGATATGGTACAGACAGACCTCCAGTAAGTAAAATATGACTTGGCCAGGTTTTGACAGGTATAAGCTTGAAATAGAACTTTGAGTATGATGAGGCAGGCAAGCAAAAACTGAGGGCAATGCTACTCAATGCTAGAAGTCTAAACCTCAAAATGCACTCACTGAAGGCACTCCTTAAAATGGAGAATATCGATATCCGTGCAATGACTGAAACCTGGTTCAGGGCTCCAGAGAGCACCCCTGCATTACCAGGATATAACTCGTACCATACCTTTCGATCATCAAATTAGGACCGGAACACTAAGGGCAGAGGTGTGTCCATATTCATTAAGGACAACCACACTTCCAGGCTAGTTGCCCAACATAATTCATCTGAAATTATTCAAGTGCAACTAACTCTAGTCAAAACTGCAATCCATATTGTAGTTTGCTACAGATCCCCCACCAAGACCCAGGATTCCCACTCCTCTTTTCTTGATATAATAGAAAATATCAGGGTCCAACCTAACACCCTAATACTGGGAAATTTCAACTATCCCACCATTAACTGGGAAAACTACTCTTGTACCAACTCCTTTCCTGAATGCTTCCTAGAATTCATAAACTCCAATGCCCTGGATCAACTTGTCCACACCCCTGCCAGGGGCAATAATATCCTAGATCTAGTAATTACCAGCATGGGTGACAGGTGCTCCACACCTGAAGTCAACTCCTCGTTGGTCAGATCCAACCATAAACTAATCACCCTAGATATCCACATACCACCCCCACCTCCCCACTAAGGAAACTACATTAAAAAAACTTCTCCAAAAGCCTACTTCATGCTTCTTAAGGCAGAAGTGGCCAGTTTCACAACACTCATGCAGATGGACAATACAGTTACCACTGCCAAATCTTATACAAACGCACTCTATAAACACCTACACGGGTGCATGGATTGTGCTATCCCTAAAAGAACCAAGATGCAGTCTCCTAAAAAAGGAAACCAATCTGGTGGTCCCCTGCTATTAAACTCTACAACAGAAGGAAGAAACTGTTGCAAAAGAGAATAAAATCCCATGAGTTGAAGGAGCTCCCTGTTCAGCCTCAGCAAGAAGCGGAGATCTCCCATAAAATCCACCAAAGCGAACTATGAAAATAAGATTGCCACTGACTTTAAGGACAACCACAAAGCATTCTACAGCTATGTCAAGAATCTCAATGTTAACACCAAGATCTGCTTTGAGTTAAGGCATAGTGGCTCAAAATTCACAGAACCAACTGATATCGCCAACATCCTGGCTGATTGGTTCAGTGCCAACTTTACCCCCCTCACCTCCTAAAGGGCCCATATCCATACTGGAAGAATGCAATGTCCCTGCAATCAAAACTGAAACACAAGTGAAAACTGCGCTATTGAAAGCCAAGAACACAGCATCCATGGGAGCGGACAATATCCCTGGCTGTGTTCTACACGAACTTCAGAATGAACTAGCCCCCCACCTAAGCACCATGTTCAATCATAGCGTCTCAACAGGCTTTGTACCCACTGAATGGCACACGGCAACAGTTGTACCACTCCACAAAGGGGAAGCCACCACGGACCCCGGGAACTATCACCCTGTTAGCCTGACGAACCTGGTTTGCAAGGCCATGGAGCATATTATCATGGAACTCATAAACAAGGATATTGGTAACCTCCAAACTCTGGATCCCACCCAGTTTGGATTTGTGAAGGGCAGATCGTGTCTCCTGAACCTGATCGACTACTTTGAAACAGTCACCAAAGCTGTGGATGAGGGTAAGGCAGTCCACACAGCATATCTCAACCTCGCCAAGGCTTTCGACACTATCCCCCATTCTGGTATCCTAGATAAACTCACCAAGCTGGGTATAAATCCATACATCACAAGATTGGTCACCAACTGGCTCACAGACAGAACCCACACAGTAAAAATTGCTGACTTCAAATCTGACTCCAAACCTGTGACAAGTGAAATACCAGAGGGTTCGATCTTGGGTCCCCTCCTGTTTGGGATCTACTTCTCTGAAGTACAGGCCAACACAGAGAGCCTCTGGCTGACAAAGTTCGCAGATGACTGCAAATTGGGTGCCATAGTTGAGTCCCCGAACGATGTGGACATCCTGTAAAAGGGCCTCACTGAGACTGATGTCTGGTGCCAGAGCCATGGCCTCAAGCTCAACGCCATACAATGCATGGTCATCCCCTTTGGTAAAAACCATGTATCCATGGACTACCACATAAGCAGCAGCCCACTTAATGCCGAAGGCATGATGAGACCTCGGGACTCTAGTGGACAGTAGCCTCTCCTTTGATAATCACATCTCCACAGTAGTCAGGAAATCCTTCTACGTGGCACACCTCATCATGAAAGGATTCTCATCCAGGAGAAAAAGAATGCCTTGTACCCCTGTACTCGGCTGTCATCAGACCCATTATAGAGTACAACACCCCATTTGGAATGTACCTTACAAGGCATCTGCAACAGCTGGATAGGCCACAAAAATACTTCACAGAGAGGATTATGGGACTCTAAAAACAGTTACCCTACACTGACTGCCTCAAAAACTTCCGGCTTTACTCTGTAGCTTGCCTACTACAAGGTGATCTCTGCCAAACATAAAACGCTATGTCAAACCCTGAGCTGCTAGACATGCTACACCTAAAGAAATCCCAATCCCTCAGAGCCACACACACTAGAGACCTAAACCTCGTCACTACGATTAACAGAACATACTGGAGGGATATATTCCTGTCCCAGAGACTTCCCATACTCTGGAGCAAGCTATCTATCTATGTCAAGCAGGGTTCATCACTAGCACTCTTTAAGAAAAAATCTTGATGAGTGGATGGGTAATAGGAAATTCACCTCGGGAATCACTTTGGTGGCCCTGCTAGACAAGGGTGCAGATAATTAGCATCCATGGGTGGGGTAAACCAGCGAACCTTGTTGGGTAGGCTTACGTAGGCCCTAGGGCAGATAACCTAGTACCTACCTATGAACCTATGGGCTGAATTAATTTGGCTATGTATTGAGGTGTAGTTTTTGGGTTATGAGCGAGTTTCCTTGAATGGGTTGGACCCAGTTACTGAAATTTAAGCTGGAGCATGCACTGTTAATTTATTTTAAGGTCTATGATTGTTATATGTTTCTAAAGAAGTATGTCTCATTATATTTAACTAATAAGAGATGGAACACAATTGAATTTATTTTTAAGTGCTTTTATCTGTAAAGGATGATTTTTAAAATGAAGGGAGAAGTGATTAGGGAGGCTAAAAATATGGATTTGTCATAATTACATTACCTTAAGGCAATAGGCTGGGCATTCTGAATGCCTATGCTCTAGTAGAGGATCCACAGGGAGGTAGTTAAAAAACTCTCACATTGTTAATCATGTAAACATAGATAATTAGGTTGTAGTGTAATTGAATGCAGGTTATGAGAAGAATTTTTTTCCTTCTATCTTACTTGGTAATAGGACTTGACTAAATACTGCCATGAGTGTTTACAAAAAGTTATGGAAGGGGGTTGTAATTTCTTTATTTGGTAGACAGTACAAGTGTTAAATAATAAGTATGAATGTTAATTGTGTGATATGTTGTAACTTGGAACAGGTATTGTCAGAGATGGAAGATATGTAGAGGAGTTTGATGTTATGTCCAACCAATTTATATTGACAACACCTAGTGGTATTTTTTCTTGTGGAATTATGGATAACCAGTGTAGGATATTTTCTAATGTAGCTGTATTATTACCAGGACGGATGTAAAGAATAATAATACATACATGTTTATATTTGTTGATTTTCATGATATTGATAAGAAACTGCTGAACTGAATTTTGGATATTGGTTTGTTGTAGGGGAGAATGTTGTGGTAGCTGGAAAATATTAAAGCAATACTACCACCTTTCTTCAAATGAGAAGATTTGCTAGTTGGTGCTAGTAGAAATAAAAGAGAGAGAGATGTATTTAAGAACTAATAGGAAATACTTAGAGGTGTTGACAAAGGTTAAAATATTGTGGAATAAGGGAAATCTCAGGAAACACACAAAGGAAACCAACGGCCTGTAAACTCCCAAAGGAAATCCAACAGCAAACTCAGCTGGAGTACACCCAAAGTAAGCAGCTATACAAGCAGATAAATCCAATGAGCGAAAGGGGAAGGATTCATTATTATTAGAAAGGAAGGAATTGCTTTGGCAATTGAGACTCAGAGCATTTGCTTCTCCAGGTCTCAATGGCATGTTGTCCATTTCATGCATTTTAAAGTTAAAGAGCCTGGAGAGGTAGTTAAATTCTACATGGGGATTTTAATGAGTTTATATTTATGCATGGTTACATGAAAAAACATTTTATATAAATTTTACATAAATGTGATATAATTTATATAAAAAAAACTTTTAGATGTTGAACCCCATCACACTTGGTAAATAGGAGAGTCACATATAGAAATGGAGCAGTGAATTTTATTGCAGTTTGGGAATTTGTATTTGCTGCATCAGGTTTTTAGTTAGAATATGTACATTTATAATTATAATGTTTATATTTGATTTCATTATAATATTAATATTATTATTATATTTTTTATTATTATCATTTTTTATACATATTCTTTCATCCTTGTATTTTTAATTCCATTCATCTAATTTTGAAGTGGAATTATATTATTGTATGAATACTTGAGTGTAATGATCATAGTGATGGAAAGAGGGTGTGCTATTCCTTTAAGTCAATTTGAGGAAGTGATGTCATTACTCAGAGTTTTTAAAGCCAAGAGGACTGTTGAAACTTGTTTTGGATACATTGTTTCTGAAGAAGTTAGTCTGTGGACTGACGAAAAGCTATAATTTTAAGGCTTAAATAAATCAGTTTTGCCAGAGTTTTTCCTGTTTTACAGTTTTCAGCTTTCAGTTGTTCGCTCATTGGATTTATCTGCTTGTATAGCTGCTTACTTTGGGTGTACTCCAGCTGAGTTTGCTGTTGGATTTCCTTTGGGAGTTTACAGGCCGTTGGTTTCCTTTGTGTGTTTCCTGAAGTTTGTTTCGTGTTTTTACTTGAATAAGGGAAATCTCACAGAATAAGAATAGGCAAAAATGCAGAGTGATAAAGAGAACATAAGATGGTATCTAGATAACATGCATGAGTTTGCAAAAATTGCTAAGCAACCATTTCTGGATAATAACCCCAGAACAAAAAAAAAGGTTTAGCACAACAACTTGGACATTTAGATGTTTTAATGATATTTTGGAAATTTTATGAAAATTTGAAATAAGGCATAGTAATTTGGAAATCAAGAAAGAATGAAAATGGAATTATTTGTGGAAGACTGACTATTATAAGTTTAGAGGTAGATGAGGCTCAACAGCTAACAACTAAGATAGTAGGAGATGAGTTAAAAATGGTGATAATATGCAATTCATTTTCAGGAAAATCTTCAGGAACAGGTGGTATTCCTGTGGAAGTCTGGAAGTTATGAGGGAAGACATTTATACAAATCTGGAGGATTTTGTTTAACTGTATTTTAAAAGGAAGGGGAAAGTACCAACATCTTGGATGAAAGCTGTTTGTGACTGTATTACCTAAGGATGATAAAGACCCATCAGACCGATTTCACGTTTAAACCGTGATTACAATAAAGTGTTTGTCTGTATTAAATAAAAGAATGGCAAATGTGTTGTCATAATTGATAGGTACAGATCAGTGTGGTTTTATAGAGTGGAAGGCAAATGTTTGCTAGCATTAATGGAACAGTGATGATCCAGATATAAGCAGAATGTAAGAAAATACAGCTGTTGGTGGTGGGTTTTGATGCTGAGAAAGCATTTAACAGCATCAACTTGGATTTTAAGAGATGGGCAATGGAAGCATTTGTATTCCCGGATACAATAATAAAGTTAATTCAGAGGATATGCAGAGGATCAGAAGCATAAAGTAAAGTGGGACAGTTCCTCTCTGATAAATTGTGTTTGAAGAAAGGAACCAGACAGGGGAGTCCTGTCTTCCATTTGTTGTTTGCTTTATAGACTGTGTGTTCTGACTGTGCTTCTCAAACATTTTGGAAATATAGAGTATATTTTAGAGCATTTATTATAACTGTATTTGCCTTAATATTGCTACAACTCAAGTGTTCTAGGTTGCACTGCATCTGAATTGTGTTTTAGCTGCTTTTCTGTATATATAGACCTCTCTGTATATGTAGACTAGCTACTTATTCTGCTGTATTACTGCCTCTTAAATTGTTTTTCAGTTGTGCACTTGCCTTGCTTCATTTAAAAAGTTTTAAATTGCTAATTTTGTAGAGTTTTAATTGCATTTACTGTTTAGGACTACATACTCAAGTGTGTTAGCCTTTTCTGTGTTTATTTACTGTATTACCGCATTGTTTAGCCTGTTTTAACCAAATAAAATTACTGTCTTGTTTGCTCGTTTCCCACCTTTCTCAGCCAGTCCAGATCCCAAGCTTTGCTTGTCTCAGGACTTTATTTTCTGTGTTCAGCGCTATCCAGACCTTGCTGTGGTAGAGGAAGTCCTGCTGCTTACCAGTGGGAGTGGTGAGCACTGTACTGCCTATCTAACACTAGAGGAGTGATTTCCAGCTCTGAAATTGTAATTTTATTAGCCTTTATGGGCTGATTTTTATCCCTTTCAACTTTCTGGCTTAAAAATGTGTGTGTTTGCACATTTTTCACATCGTGCAGCACCGCAAGGCTACATTTAAATTATTCCAGGTGCCAGAAAGTCTGCTCTTCAAATTTTCCCTTAGAACTAGCTGGTTTCTCAGTAGTAGCACTAAAATCTGAACCCCCATGACTAGCACTTGCTCTAGAACCTGCTGGAAAGCACTAGGAAGCATGAAACTGATACAAGCACTCAGCTCTCTTTGTCAATAAGGAGAAATTAATCGTAGGGACTAAACAACGTATAATTGCAAAGTACCTTGTAAATGTAAGGGAAAACAGCTCTTATACTTTACAAAAAAGCACCTAAATAGGCATGTCCAAGGGTCAGCTTCTGGTGATTTCTCCTGTCCACCTGGTGAATCTGAGCATACTGGGGCAATGTAGCAACTGCCTCATGTACACAGACAACACTCTCCTCTTACCATCCAACACTACAACCTGCGAGAGATTCACTTACATAGCCAAACTGGAAGCAAAGCTCTCTCCGGCCAAGACTGTGCTAGACAATCAAGAGGAGAAGGTTAACACCTGCACTACACCTCAAGCAACTCATAGCCCTTCAAAACCCACACCATCAACACCCACACATAGCAACACTAAACCCACATATAAGAGGGAGGCCCTTAACATTTACCTGCCCAAGCAACAAGAACCTCCGAAGCAGAAACGCAAGCAAACACCAGTCACAACCAAAGTGACACACAGCTCACAACACCAGCGTGCCACCCAACAACAGTCCCTAAGGCAAGTCAATGTACCCAACACTTTAGTCATAGGTGACTCTATAGTTAGGCACACTGATGTCCCACTCACCAGGCTGAACAAGGAGAAAATTACAGTCAGCTGCCTGACGGGTGCCAGGATCCGCCACATAACACATGCACTCAAGTCTCTCCACAGCAAGTACAAATACGACTCATTGACCATGCTGGAGTGAATGACTTGAGACATACCTCCCTGGACTACATGAAAAGAGAAATGGAAGAGCTCTCAGATCATGTGGCCTAGGCAGGTATGACCCTAGTCCTGAGTAGCATCCTGCCTTCGCCCAGAATGATACCACAGTAAAAGGACAAAATGATTGACTTCAACAATTGGCTAAGCTTCTGGTGTCATTCAAAGGGGATCCAGTATCTATCTGCCTGGGAAAACATGATCAACAAACCACGATGCTTTGCCAGAGATGGTCTGCACCTGTCATCCCTGGGATTCAGGTTACTGGCTAAAGCTCTTGCCACTCCTATAGTGCCTTTTTTAGGCAAGGTTCAAAAGACAAAACCACCACTGTAACCGATACAAGCATGCAAAATTTGAAGGTAATGCTACTCAATGCTAGAAGTCTAAACCTCAAAATGCACTCTCTCGAGGCACTCCTAAAAATGGAGAACATCGATATCTGTGCAGTAACTGAGACCTGGTTCAAGGCTCCAGAGAGCACCCCTGTAATACCAGGCTACAATTCTTATCACGCTTTTCGGCCACAAAACCAATACCGAAACACTAAAGGTGGAGGAGTGTCCATATTCACCAAGGATATTCACACCTCCAGGCTAGTTGCCTAACACAATGCATCTGAAATTCTCCAGGTGCAACTAGCACTAGGTAAGACTGCAATCCAAATTGTAGCTTGCTACAGATCCCCCACCATGCCCCATGATTCTCACTACATCTTTCTAAACCTACTGGAAAATATTAAGATAATACTGGGTGATTTCATCCACCCTGCCATTAACTGGGAAAACTACTCTGGTACCAACTCCTTTTCCCAACGGTTCTTGGAATTAATAAATTCCAACGCCCTGGATCAACTAATCTTTTGTCCCACCAGGGTCTCCAATATCCTAGACCTGGTCATTACCAACATGGGAGATAGACGCTCCACACCAGTGGTCACCCTCTCATTGGTCAGGTCTGACCATAAGCAAATCACCCTTGACTTACACATCCCACCCCCACCCCCTAGTAAGGAAACCTCCTTAAAAAACTTCTCCACAGCCAACTTCATGATACTGAAGTCAGAAGTGACAAACTTCATGACACTTATGCAGACGGGATCTGAAAGTTCGCCTGCAGAATCCTACACTAAGGCACTGTACGAGCACATCCAGTCGTGCATTAATCGTGCCATCCCAAATAGAAACAAGATGCTCTCCGCCAAAAAAAGGAAACCAACTTGGTGGTCCCCTGCTATAAATAAACTATACAACAGAAGGAAGAAACTGTTGCAGAAAAGAGGAAAATCCCAGGATGCAAAAAAACTCCCTCACCAGCCTCAGTAAGAAGCTGAGATCCCTCATAAAATTCTCAAAAGCTAGTTACGGAAATAAAATTGCCAAAGATTCCAAAGACAACCACAAGGCATTGTATAGTCCTGTCAAGAATCTAAATGACAATGCTCCGATCTACTCTGAGCTACAACAGAATGACATTAAATATTACTGATCCCAAGGATATTGCCAGTATCCTGGCAGATCAATTTAGTGCCAACTTCACCCCCCTCTCACCCCCTAAAGGGCCCATCTCAATACCAAAAGATTGCCAAATTCCAGTAATCACGGCCACACAGGTAGAAACCGCACTCTCCAAAGCTACGAATACAGCATCCATGGGACCAGATGACATCCCAGGCTGTGTACTACATGAACTACAAAATGAACTGGCACCTCACCTAAGTGTCATGTTTAATCATAGCCTCACCTCAGGCTTCATGCCCATTGAGTGGCGCACAACTACAGTTATCCCACTCCACAAGGGGGGGAATACAACTTGGATCCCGGGAACTACCGTTCCGTCAGTTTGACGAGCCTGATCTGCAAGGGCATGGAACTTATAAACAAAGACATTAACAACCTTCAAACACTGGACCCCACCCAGTTTGGGTTTGTGAAGGGCCGATCTGATCTCCTGAACCTGATTGACTTCTTCGAATCAGTCTCCAGAGCTGTGGACGATGGTAAGGCGGTCCAAACAGCCTATCTGGACCTCGCCAAGGCCTTTGACACCATCCCCCACTCTGGAATCATAGATAAACTTACTAAGCTAGGCATAAATCCCTACGTCACTCAATGGGTTGCCAACTGGCTTACTGACAGAACCCAAACTGTAAAAGTAGCCGACTCCAAATCCAGCTCCAGACAAGTGACAAGTGGAGTACCTCAAGGTTCAGTCCTGGGACCACTCTTGTTTGGCATCTACTTCTCTGAAGTACAGGCCAATACTAAGGGACTCTGGCTAACAAAGTTCGCAGATAACTGCAAATTGGTAGCCATTATTGAATCCCCAAATTATGTGGATATTCTACAAAAGGGCCGTACAGAAACAGATGCCTGGTGCCAGAGCCATGGGCTCAAGCTTAATGCCAAGAAATGTATAGTTATCCCCTTTGGAAAAAAATATGTACCCATGAATTACCACATATGTGGCAGTACACTAAACATCGAAAGTGTAATGAGAGACTTAGGGACACAGGTGGACAGTGGTCTCACCTTCGATAACCACATTGCCACAACAGTCAGGAAATCCTTCTATGTGGCACATCTCATCACTAAGGGCTTTTCATCCAGAAAAAAGGAGGTCATTGTCCCACTGTACTCATCTCTCATTAAACCCATTATAGAGTATAATGCCCTGTTTGGTATGTACCTCACAAGACATCTGCAACAGCTGGAAAGGCCACAGAAATACCTCACTAAAAGAATAACAGGCCTAAAGCAGATGCCATATGCTGACCGTCTAAAAAAAAGTTTCAGCTATACTCTGTGGCATATCGTCTACTCAGAGGCGATCTCTGCTTAACATACGAGGCCATGTCAAACCCTGAGCTGTTGGATATGCTCCACTTATAGAAATCCCAGTCCCTCAGAGCCACACGCTCCAGGGATCTAAACTTTGTCATCACAATGAACAAAACATGCTGGAGGTATAGGTTCCTGACCCAGAGACTCCCCATACTCTGGAATAGACTGCCCATACATGTCAAGCAGAGCGCCTCCTTGGCCGTCTTCATAAGGAACCTTGATGATTGGATGGGAGATAGGAAATTTACCCCAGGGATCATGTCAGTCGCCCTGCTAGACAGGGTTCCAGGGAAGTAAATATTGTGGGAAGAAATATTTAGGTAATTGTTATGGCTAGGCTTGTATAGGCCCTAGGGCAGATAGCCTAGTACCAACCTATGAACCTATATTTAGAGCCATTGGCAAAGAAAACAAGGGGCTTAGAAATGCAAATATATAATTGCTTTGGTTATCAGGAAAGGTCGGTTTTATTTGCAGATGATATTATTTTGTACCTGATAAACACATAAAAGGACATCTGAGTGTTGCGGAACATTTTGAGACAGTTTAAAGTCTTTTTAGGAAATAAAATTAATGAAGATAAACCAAAGACTGTAGCTGTAAATTATGTTCTCACACACAGATTGGTTCAGCAATACCCATATTTATGGGGACACACTAAGATGAAGTACATGTAGGAAGAGACTAAACAAAAGATAATACAAAAACTGAAACACTGGAAGCTGTTTTGTATGGATAGATAAGATGCAAGCCTTAGTCCCTTAAAGTTTATATACAGTTCAGGCATATTTTTTTATAAACCAGAGGAGAAGTTGTGGACAATAATAAAGAGTTGAAGGAGTTTATCTGGATGGGGAAGAGGACAAGAGTTAAGTGGAATAAGCCGATCCTGCCAGTAAAAAAATGTGGTTTAGGATTACCAGATTTGAAGAGATATTTTACAGCTACACAGTTAAGGCTCACACATACAGAAGGTTATAATTCAAAATGTAAAGAGATGATGATGAAGCAGGAAGGTAGTTCAAGAAATAGTGTATGTGGGATTTTGTATGCAGATCCTTAAGTAGAATATTCATAACCATTTAAAATATTATGTTCTTAAAGTAGCAGAATATATTATAAGAACTAAGCCAACATGAGAATAGAGAAAGGAGATTTTGAAAATAGGGATGACTGCAAGTAGGGATACAAAAAATAGACAAGAGTGGGTTGTAATTTAGTTGAGAAAACTTGCAAAGGAACCAATGAATGGGAATAACTTGAGAGGGGAAAGGTAAAATAGTGGGATGAGGTCAAGAAAATGTTTGGACTGCAGGCCAGAGACTGCCTTCCCTATCAGGCATTTATATCAGAGTATAGGCAAAGAGAAAGGAATAGGGGAATCTTACGTGAAATACCTCCTCTGGTAGCATTATTATTTGAATGGAGAACAGAGGCTGTTTTTAAAAAAAGGGATAATTAGGCCATAAATAAAACACTGCACGATAACTATAAAACTGAATCAGAGGAAGTTAGAAAAGACTGGGAAGAGAGACTGGAAAAGCAATTTACAAGAGAGCACTGGGAGGACATATGTATGGCTGCTGTATGCAACAAAGTCCAGAAGCTTTAGGATCTTTTTGAAACTGTTTGCTTAGGTATTTTATACCCTAAGCAGACTGCAAAGTATTGTTCCTTGGGTAGATAGCAAATGTCAGAGGTGTGATGGGAGGAAAGAGGTAACTGGGAACATATGTTTTGAGACTGTAATGAGTTGGCAGATTTTAAAATTTAGAGTATTCTGTCAGAAATATAGTGAGTGAGCAAATGGCTGTAACTAAGGAATTTTTTTTTTTGAGCTGGGACACAGGATTTGAATTGCCTAGACATAGTAAGGCTTTTATAAGTTTAATTCTGTTGGTTGCCAAAAAAGAAATTACTAGAAAATGGAAATCAAAGAATAAACCAACTGTATTTGAAGTATTAAATATTATAAGAACTAAAAGGACTTAAAAAGGTAAGGCTCGTATACATAACACAAGCAGAAAACTGTAGTTCAGAGTGGAAATCAAAGAATAAACCAACTGTATTTGAAGTATTAAATATTATAAGAACTAAAAGGACTTAAAAAGGTAAGGCTCGTATACATAACACAAGCAGAAAACTGTAGTTCAGAGTGGAAAATGAAGCAAAAGAGAAATTCAAGAAATAGGGAGCATGGGATTTTGGATGCACATCCTTAAGGAGAATAACAACAGCTACACAGAATATTAAATTCATAAAGTAGCAGAACGTACTCTAAGAACTAAACCAACATGAGAATAGGCAGGGAAGGCTGCATTTAGGGGTACAGGGGGTAAGCAAGAGAAGGCTGTAATTTACTGAAGAAAATTGGCAAAGAAACCAAGGAATTGGGAGCAAATAGCTAGAAAGGGAAATGTAACAGAATGGGAAGAGGCCAAGAAGACATTTGGTCTGCAGGCTAGAGATGGTCTTCTTTATCAGGATTGATGATATAGTACAGGTAAGGAGAAAGGGGAATCCTAACTGAAATACCTTATTCTGGTAGAGTTTTTAGTTGAATCTAAAATATTGCACAATAATTATAAGATTCAATCAGAGGAGGTTGGAAAAGATTGGGGAAGAGATAAGATAAGCAATTTACAAGATGTGAACCATGAAAGGACATATGTATGGCTTCCAGCCATACAAAAAGTCCAGAAGATTTAGGATTTTTGTTTGGAAGTGTTTGCATAGGTGTTTTTTACCCCAAGCAGACTCCATAGAATTTTTCCTCAAGTAGATGACAAATGTTGGTGTGACGGAAAGAAATAGGTAAACGGGGAAAATATCTTTTGGGAGTTTAATGAATTGGCAGACTTAAAATTTCCCTACTGAGTACTCCGTAAGAAATATTAGCTGAGCAAATGGGCGTCACTAAGGAAATTATTTTTTAGCTTGGGTACAATATCTGAATTGCCTAGACATGATAAGGCCTTATTAAGCTTAATTCTGGTGGCTGCCATAAAAACAATTGCTAAAAATGGAAATCAAAGTCTAAATCAACTGTATTTAAAGTAGTAAATATTGTAACAGAGATAAAAGAATAGAGGATATGAACAAATTACATAGACATAAAAATGAAAATTGTGTGAACAATACTAGCAGAATTTTTTGTTTTGTTGGAGGAGTGAGGTTTAAGGAAATTAGGAATTGAGCAGTTTATGTAATGTTGGATTAATGACAGTTGCACAAAAGAATATATGTGATGTATAATATTTGTAACTGTGAACATGTTCATGTTTTTTTCTGTTTATAAATGTATGTTCACTTGTGTCTTAAGTGATGATTCAGTAAAGGTGATAAAAACTGGAAGAGGGATCTTTAGAAAAGAGAAGGAACAAATTACATAGAAGGAAATGGAAATTGTGTTAAAAATGCATGCAGAATAATCTTCAGAATAAGGAAGAGGAGGATTTAGGTTTAAGGAAAGGTAGGAATTCGGCAATTTATGCAATATTAGACTGACAAAGAAAAAAGATGTGATGTATAATGTGTGTAAATGGAAAACATGTTAATATGGTTTGTTTTCTTTTCTGTTAATGTATGTTTGCCTATGTCTTAAGTAGTAATTTAAATGAAGACAAGAACCAGGGCCCTTTTAAAGCTAGTGATGTTCTGTAGTTTTATCTCGCCTTCATTCTTACATATGGGTTCAGAGCCGATTCTTGGCTCTAACTTGGCAGATTACAAAGCTCGAAGTCTCTAAGTTGTCTCGTGGCAAGGTAGGTATCCCATAATGCACTAGTAACCATCCCCAGATCTCATTTGCCACTCTACGAGTTCAGAAGTGTTCAGTTTCTTGGCTGTGGCTAAGTTGGAATATTTTTTCTTCAAACATTTATAGTGTATTTTCTACTGTAAAGTTAGTTTTAGTATTAATAGCTTGCTGTTGTTAACTTGCTAGTAGTGTGTTTTTTGAGGTTTATTGCAAATTGTTTTTTGCTAATTGTTGGCCGTCACTTCTGCAGGCATTTTCTTGATGGTATCCCTTCGTTTTCTAGTGTACTAATTATTGTTAATCTTTCTCTATCTCGCCTAACCCGCTGTTCAGGGCTAGGCCCATTTACATTAGAGGACCTAGTCCTCTATTGCCTTTCTCCCGTGTGTGTTGTTTCTTGAGCAGGGCTAGGCCCGTTTAAGTTAGAGGACCTTTTCCTCTCTTTCTTATTGTCTGTCTACAATCATAGTCTGTTGTTGACAGTTATGTTTAAGGAAATTAAAGACCATAAACCTTTGGTTTTTAAGAAATGCCTAAAATGTTCACAAAAAATGTCCCTGACTGACGGGCATAGTATTTGTGTGTATTGTTTGAGAGCCATACATCTGCAGGAGTCATGTACTTTCTGCCATTCTTTTAGTTCCTGGGTTCTCCGGGAAAGGAAGAACAAACTAATTTTGAAAGGTCTCCTTAAACCTTCCTTTGAGGAGGATTTAGCTAGTTCTTCCTCTTCTCACTCCAGGCCTCCCTCTTCAAAAAAAGAGAAGGTTAAGTCGGTGAAAAGACAGTTTCTTACACCGACTCACAAATCAGGACCTCCAGAGAAAGTTGCCAAAGTTGACAAACCTTCTACCTCTTCGGCTCCTCTGCCTCCGAAGCCAGTTGAGGTTATTGATCTAGACTTTCCAGTTTCAGCTCCATGTTTTTAGGAGCCGATAGCTGAAAGCATACCTCGGAACCAGTCAAGAGACTTACTACTGGTATCCCAACACTTAGATCTCCGATTTTGCAGAGATCTCAATCCCCTACTTTGTCTTCCAGATCCTCCAGGACTTAGACTTTTGAAGTCATCAGCGCTAGCAAATTTGTTGTGTGCTCCGACCCAATCGGTTCCAGAGTCGTCTAAGGCCATATTACCTGCTTCTGTTCCTCCAAGCCATGCTGGTCTTTCAGAGCCAGATCTGTCTGTGCCATTTGTTGTGGAACTGTCGGTTCCAGCACCCCAAGTGTTTTTTTCAGAGCCATGTTCCGCTCCGACACCTTCGGTGCCATCCTTGGTGACTAGGAGCCAAAGCTCACCAGTCAGCCCTGATGGGGACGCTCAGATCCAAACTTCTTTGGTTCTGGGCCTACCTCTCGGTGCGTCTGCTCGGCTGAGCTCGGATCCTACATCTATCTCGGAGTCGGGGGCTACTTCCGCTTCCTCAGAGCCGGGGGGGGGATATGCCTTCGAGATGATGAGTAGTATGCTGTCAAGATCTTCAGCTCTACAGAAGGGTACCAATGTTCTTCCCTCTCAAGCTCCAACCTCTGTCTCAACACCATCCTTCTCTCATGACTGCAGAGACGCGCAGCCTCAGGAGCCCCCCTTGGGCGGCCCGCAGTCTTCCGAGACCTCCCCAGAATACCCTTCTGAGGAGCCTCCTCGGATGAGAACTTTCAAGAGGAAGCATATAGACTCTCTCAATGAGTCCATTACCTCTGACACTGACCTCATGGAGTCAGAAGGGTCCCCTAGGTCATCCTCTGACAATATCTCCTTTGTAGATATCCTAGAGATTCTGAAACAGAGAGGTGGCTGACCCACCGTCACCCCTTCTGATGAGGAGTCAGTGTACCCTGAAGGCTTTCGGGTCTCAACCTTCAGCCTCTTGGGTGTCTCCACCTTTCGATGAGCTGTTAGATTTGATGAGTCGAAAGGTGTGGGAAACTCCTGACACCATGGAACCAGTCCCCAGAAGGCCGAACAAATTCCTTTCATCTCCTAGAGAAAAAGAGTTTCTGAATAAGGTGTGCCTGTAGATGCCATGGTGCTGGCAGCAGCCACAAAGAAGGAACTAGCAGAGACTTCCTCATCTGTCCACCCACCAAAGAGTCTCAAACGATGGACAGATATGGGAAGCGTATTTTTTCTTCAGCGGTTTTTACACTCAGATCGCTGAATTACCTCACCCATTTCACTAGGCTTCAAAGAGATCTCCTAAAAGAGCTAGGAGATACTCTCCAAGGTACTTTAACTGAAGGAGTCCCTGAGAAGGTTACTGCTCAGTTGTCCACCTTAAACTCTATTGTTAACTACTCCATGAGGCTGATATCTTATGCAGCAGATGGAGCGAGCAGAGGGTTCAGGAGTTTCCCTTAGGCGACACTCCTGGATGCATTTATGTAACTTTGCAGAGAGCCCTTCAAATCTACATTTACCAACACCCTCTTTGACAGTTCCTCTCTGTTTGGACCAAAGGTAAAAGAGACACTCACCAGATGCGAGCAGGAAGGGAAGACTCTCTCTGCTGTGGGAGTACATTTTCCGTCCCTTCTAGACCATACCCTAAAGGTCAGAGAGGGGAAAAAATGTGGTTCAAGAAATCTCAGAAATTTTTCCCAGACACACAAGGTGATTACTTCTCCAGAGGCAGAGGAGGAGGAAATAGTGGTAGATGTTGCCCTAGAGGCAGGGGGGGGGGGGGTCTGCAAAACCAGTGTGACCGCAATTCCTTTTGTGGACGTCCCTATCAGCGCTCCTGAAGGGAAGCCCGGCTGCACTTCTCTGGAGCCAGTCAGGGGTCGCTTATATTTGTACCCAGAAACCTGGCATGACATCACACAAGACAAGTGGGTACAAAGAATAATTTCCAGAGGATACTCCATTCCCTTCTCTTTTCCACCTCATCTAACCAAGAGAATCTCAGATGTTCCACCCAATCACAAAGATTAAGCAACTATAGAAGTCCAAAAGTTGCTTCAAAAGAGAGTCATCCAAACCGTCCTTGCAGACCAGATAGGATTTGGAACTTACTCCAGATTCTTTTTAGTGCCAAAACGAACAGGGGACTGGAGGTCAATTTTGGATCTCAGCAAGTTAAACGAATCAGTGAAGAAGTCCACGTTCCGAATGGTGACACTGCAGTCTATACTCCCTCTGTTAGGGAAAGACAATTGGATGTGCTCCATAGACCTTCAAGATGCGTACTACCACATAAAAATGGACAGAGCATCAAGGAGTCATTTACGCTTCTGGCTGGGAGCCAGTCATTACCAATTTCGTGCTCTGCCCTTTGGTCTCACCACAGCCCTCAGGGTGTTTACCAAATGCATGGCAGTAGTAACAGCTCACTTGAGACGTCTTGGATTCCAAGTGTTTCCGTACCTGGACGACTGACTCCTGACTGCCACTACCAGGTACCTACTTTTACTAGCCAGGGATTCAACCATCTGAGTCTGAACTCAGCTAGGCATCACTATAAATTGGGAAAAGTCTGTCTTATCGCCCTCTCAATATGTGAATTTTATAGGCGCAGAAATACACACCATCGCAATGATGGCTCGCCTTCCTTCAGACAGAGTGCAAAATCTAAGACAACAAATATACAGCCTGCTTCCCCAAAACAAGGTCAAAGCAAAGATGGTGCTCAAACTTCTGGGAAGCATGGCCTCTATTATAACTCTAGTTCTGCTAGCCAGACTACATATGCGAATTCTACAATGGCTACTCTTTTCCCAATGGTCTCTTCAGCAACTGCCTCTGTCTCATCCCATTTTAATAACAGAATCGTGCAAGAAGGACCTTCGTTGGGGGATCCAGTCGAATCAACTAACGATAGGGAGGCCATTCATTCCTCACCAACCCGTTGCTAGTTTGAACACGGATGCCTCCCAGATAGGGTGGGGGGGCATTATCTAGGAAGGACAGTCCAAGGCACATGGCAAGAACATGAGGCTCACTTGCATATCACTGTTCTAGAGATGAGAGCAGTGCTACTAGCGTTGCAAGCACTTCACGACTTTCTTGCTCTAGGGACAATAGCAATCCAATCAGACAATATGTCAGTGGTATGGTATATAAACAAACAAGGGGAAACCAGATCCTACCTCCTATGTCGAGAGGCTGTAGGTGTTTGCAGTGGGCGATATCTTCCCTACGCTTTCTAGTTGCAACACATACCCCAGGGAGAACCAGTGTGATAGTCAACAAGCTCAGCAGGGCAATCTTAATGCCTCATGAGTGATCTCTGAATCAGAAAGTCATGGAACAGATTTTCCACAAATGGGGACAGCCTTGCTGCAATCTGTTTGCCACCCCAGTGAACACCAAATGTGCAGCTACTTCACCCTTACCCTCCCCCCCCCAGGGGGGGAGACACCGAGAGACGCACTTGTCCACAATTGGCCCTCGGGACTTCTTTATGCTTTTCCTCCCTTTCTGCTAATATCAAAAGTTATCCAGAAAGCAAAGACTTTGGGAAGCAGAATGATTCTCATCACTCCTTACTGGCCTCGTCAGATTTGGTTCCCCTTTCTTGGGCCTCACCTTCTGGATGATTCATGGACTCTGGACCCAGCACCATACCTACTGACACATATGTCAGGCACGTTCCCATCCCTATCTCCACACCCTCAACTTGACAGCATGGCTGATCCACTTCCATCCCTAGTCAGGCTTCATTATTTCTCCCCTGCGGTTAGTCTTATCCTGCCGTCTTCTCATAAACCTTCTACGAGAAAACTGTACACTAGCAAGTGGAAAAGATTTTCTCTCTGGGCACAAGCTAGGAATATAGATCCATACACAGCCTCCATTCCCTTAGTGTTAGAATTTTTAACCAAACTATTTTATTAGGGATAAGCTGCTGCTATAAAGTTCAATTAGCAGCTCTCTCCAATTTTCATTTGGGGCAACGCAAATCTAATCTTATGGCTCACAGATTGTGTAAATCATTTTTAAAAGGCACTACCTTACTAAAACCTCCTTTTCAAGAACCTATATCTCCCTGGGATTTTAATTTTGTTCTTTCAAAACTTACCTCACCGTATTTTGAACCTTCACATACATGTGATTTAAAGTTCCTTTCATGGAAGACCATTTTTCTGTTAGCCATTACATCTGCAAGAAGAGTGTCAGAGTTGCAAGCACTCTTAGTCAAACCTCCTTATTTGATATTTCACAGAGACAGAGTTTCGCTTCGCACTAACCCTTCTTTCATCCCCAAGATTTGTTCACAATCAAACATTATTCAAACTATTGAACTGCCAGTCTTTTTTCCAAATCATACAAACAAAGCGGAATATAAGTTTCATCAGCTTGATGTACACAGACAGTTAAGGTTCTATCTACGTCGAACCAAAGAGTTTAGGAGATCAGACCAATTATTTATATATTTTTGGAGAAGAGAAAAGGAATGCCAGTCTCCAAGATAACATTATCAAACTGGATTTCAAATTGCATATCCTGTATTTGCTCTTCTAATGGTAAAGAACTCCCATTTAAAATTAAAGCTCATTCCACCAGATCTATATCCACATCTGCCGCTTTTCAAGACAGAATTCCAATGGACAGTATATGTGCAGCAGCAACTTGGGCTACACTCATACCTTTATTACTCATTACAAATTGGACTTGGCCTCCAGGGGTAGAGCTTCCTTTGGTTCTACGGTTCTTAGGAGTATATTCCCGTGAGCCACCCAAGAAAATGGTGCTAGCGATGCTGTCCCATATGTAAGAATGAAGGCGAGATAGGACTACAGAACATAAAGAATGTGTGTACTCACCATAACATTCCATGTTTGTAGTGCAGCTTGCCCTTCATTTTTATGAACCCACCCACTTAGCCCCCCCCCCCCCTCCATGTATCCTTGGAGGATTTGGAGACAAGATAATGTCTATCTTCCTTAGAGTTGGAGACCTTTCATCTTTGTTTTTCCTTGTGGAAATACCTTTATATCACTGTTATAGACAGCAGCAAACAAGATCTGGGGATACCTTGCCACGAGCCAACTTAGAGACTTTGAGCTTTGTAATCAGCCGAGTCGGAGCCGAGGATCAGCTCCGAACCCACATGTAAGAATGAAGGGCGAGATGGACTACAAACATGGACCATTATGGTGAGTACATAACTTCTTTTTTGGTCCGGTTCTACAATATTTGCTTGACTTATCATCTCACCTTTCGTACTGTACAGCAAGGTACACCTGTTGGCCATCCCTGTTCATTGATCGTCTCCTTTCAATGCATTCCTATATTAAAATGTTAATATTAATTCTTGCTCCATTTGAACCATCTCAGAAGGCTGATTTGAGGTTCTTAACATAGAAAACTGTTTTACTGATTGTTGACTTCTGCAAGAAGAGTTTTTGAGTTGCATGCTGTTATGGTGGGTCAGCCTTGTCTCATTTCCCACAAAGATAGGGTTCCCTTAAGAACTAATCCTTCCTTTATGCCTAAAGTGGTATTCAAGTTTACTTTGAGCCAAGCTATCAATCTTCAATTTTTTTCTTTTCTGAACCTAAAAATTAGGGAGAAAGGGTTTTCCATACTCTGAATGTTCACAGGCAACTCAAATACTGTCTTGACAGAACTAAAACTTTCAGAAACTCTGATCATGTATTTATTTCTTATGAAGTTAAGATGAAAGGACAATCTGTGGTAAAGTAGTCTGTCTCCAAATGGTCATGTCGTGCTCTTACCTTTTGCTCTGATGTCTTTTCCATTAGTCCTCATCTGAGGGTTCTTCAGATCCAATGGGCTCCAACATCTGCCACTCTGCAGATTTTGTATCCAAGGCTCAGACTCCTGTCTTTATCCGTAATCCCTCTCTTTGTACAGATTTGCCTTATGTTTCATTTGCAGTTTAAGAGCTGCAGACTGAGACCTCTTGGCTTAGATTGTGAAGTGATTTGTGGTCAGATAAGTGATTTGATTTGTTGCTTTTCTTAGCTCTCAACGTAGGGTTTTTAGACTGTAGTGTCTTTTTCAATCTTTCTCTCCTCCCCAATCCAAAAAAAAAGTTTTCCAACTGCTTCTTAAGGTTTTTTTCTCACCTTTCTTTATCAGCTCCCTTGCCTTATCCATTATTGATATTACTACTAGTACAGGTGTAGTCATAGTTGCTGTTGAAAGTAGTTTTCTGTAGTTATTTTTTAGTGCTGCGATTATTGGTGTTGCTGCTGTTTTTCATAAGTTCACAGGTGAATACTAAGCATACTGCCATGAAAGGCCATTTTGAGTCTGGCCAGTAACACTAGATCAGAATCAAACCCTGTAGATTGTGCATATGAAAGGAAGGCCTCAGCCATTATGCCAAACCCTTCCCTCTGTTGTGTTTTGTGGCATTTGTTGATGCTGGTGGTCAGGATATCCAACAAGGTGTCTGGCTTTAAGAAATGTGTCTCCTGTGGGCATAAGATCCCATACAAGATGCCCATTCCAAATGTCATTATGTAGGAGCTGGAGGAAGACTGGTTGGCCTATTCTGGCCTTGTGGCCAAAGCTGTTAGTGATAGGTGATCTAAGTTTGTCCTAAGACATTTCTCCTTGCCCCCATGGGAAAAGTTGACCACTCTCATTTTTCTTTGTCATCCCCTTCTACTAAAAAGTCTTCAGAAAAGAGCAAAAGAGATCCATTGAACAAGAAAAAGATATGGAACAGGAGTAAGATAAGAATAAAGAGGAAGAGTCCTCCAGGAAATGTTCTCCTAATCTATCAGGCATATGAAGACTGACTCCTTAAGTACCTAAGCCGTCTGATCCATCCTCAACTTTAGAGATCATCAGATTTAGATCTCCAACTCCTGCATTTTCAAAACTCTGGTTCTTTCTGTAGCCCCCCCCCCCCCCCCCAGCTAAGTTCTCATTTTTTATTGGAGAGATCCTTTCAAATTGTTAAGATCCTTTCTTCTATGGCCTTTTATTTGAGATTGTTGTGGTCCTTCAGGAGCCCATCTGAGACAGACAATGGAATGATGAGGAAATTTTTGAGGAACCATATCCATCTTGGGGTCCTCCTGGTGCTGACCTGTTTTGAGGGGTCAGGAGTTTGTCCCTCCCTCTCCACTGATTATGACTTGTTCTCCAATCTGACCATCTGATTCAGAGCCTTGGATTCGAGTGGACCACAAATGTCTGTGTCAGATCCAAAAGACTGGGTCTCTTCAAAATGTACTGTCTCTCTGACCTGATCAACTCTGATTGCTTCAGATCTCAATAGGTCTTGCAGCCAAGAGGTCGCACACAGCCTGTGCAAGGTGGTCAGGTGTTTACTCCGAAGCTTCAGTATACTTCTGTCCCTCTCAGAGCTTCAGCTCTTGACAGTTGTGCTCCAGCATCACTTTCTGGTCTAAGTCATATGATTTCTTGGAGCTTGCCCTAGTTAGGCTCCTCAGACACTATGGGGGCTGCTTTGGGATCTGTCTTGACATCTGCATTTGAGGCCTTCAAGAGAGTGCTCTCTGTCTACGGAGCAGGCCTCTTGTCCTCAGTCAAATCCGCCCCTACCCCTACAAGATTCTTTGATTCCTCTGCCTTCCTTTCCTGTCACATTGTGGCAGTCCAGGTTAAGGACTCCCCATTTGTTCCTTGTCTTTTCCAGAGCATTCCATCAGGGAAGTACACTGCAAGCATGCATGAAAAAGGAGGCACATGGGCTCCCCTTAGGGGTCCCTCACCAAATATACTAATTTCATTCAGGAGGAGGGTCTGCCATATCCATCCTTGAAGACTTCTCCTTTGGTGGGAGTTGACAGAAATGGGGTGGTCTACTGATGCCCCCTTCCTGGAGAAACCCATATTCCTTGAGGCCTTTCAGTTGGCTCATCTACTTCTCCCATTGACCGTCCCACCGAAGAGCTGGTAGACCTGGTTTTGAGGCAGACATGGAAGGAACAGGATGTAGTGGAACCACTTCCTTGTAAGCCTGTTAAGATTTTAGTTTCTTCAAAAGATAGGCACGTCTGGAGCAAAGGTCCTACAGTAGACTCCATGGTGGTGGCAGCAAGTACCAAGAAAGCACTCACTGAGGAGAGGTCTGTCATCCATCCCCTAATAGTGAGTCCAGGCCATTGGACAGATTTGTAATGCGGTTGTTTGCTTCAGTAACCTTCACTCTCAGGGCACTGAACTACTTGGCCCTTGTAACACTCTGTAAGAGGGACTTGACAAAGGAGTTATCCAACTCCATCACCAGGTTCTTATCTGCAGAAGATAGAAAATCATTGGATATGCAACAGTTGGCTACTCTTCAATCCCTGTCAAAGATCTCCATGCTCCTTATTTCTAGCATGACTGATGGCATGTCAAGAGTGGGAAGCATCCTCATAACTGTTATCCAGCATGCCTGGATGCATCGCTCTGCAACTTCACTGAACACTTTGAAACTTTTTTCATTAGTGCCCCCTATAACGGCGCCAGTCTGTTCGGACCCAAGGTTAGAGAGTTGCTGTCTAGAAGCGAACAGGATGGCAAGACCTTGTCTGTTGTGGAACCAGAAAGGGGGAAAAGAAACTGTGGTTCCACAAATCTCAAGGCTTCACTCCTGATACTTCTGGCGATAGGATTCCAGATGCAGAGGAGGAAATAATCATAACAGTGCACGTATAGCAGAGGAGAACTACAGAATCTAGGCTTTCAGGGTCCTATCTCCGACAGGAATTTTCAGTACTCCAAAATAGTTGGCTGACTGCTGAGGGCAGTCAGGGGTGGGGCAGGGGCACTTACCTCTGCAGCCTGGACAACCATCACCCCAAGATTTATGGGGGGAGAGAATCATAACCATAGGCTCTTTGATTCTCTCACCCCAAGATTTATGGGGGGAGAGAATCATAACCATAGGCTATATGATTCTATTCCTTTGTCATCCCCCCTATTCAAAATGACTTCCCAATGTTCCACCCACAGAATGAGAAGTGATAGGATTAAAAAGGATGCCAGACAAATCAGTCATCCATGAGGTCCCACCAGACCAGCAAGTATATGGAGTCTTTTCAAGATTCATTTAGTGCCAAAGAGAAACCACAACCTCAGGCCCATACTGGACCTCAGTCACCTGAAGAAATAAAGCTGCTAGTTATCCAGGAGGTCTCACCAGACCAGCAATTGTCTGAGGTCTAGTCAGGATTCTTTTTGGTGCCAAAGAAAAAGAGAGACCTCAGGCCCATCTTTGACCTGTGTCACCTGAGCCACTACCTAAAACAGTCAAAGTCCTGGATGGTCATGGGTCAGTCCAACCTACTACTGTTAATGAAGGACAATTGGAGGTGCAGAATAGACCTGCAGAACACATACTATCACATCGAAATTAATAAGTTCCCCAAGAGATTAATTCGCTTTCAGCTGGGAGACGGTCACTTCCTGTTCAGAGTGCTGACCTTTGGTCTCATTACAGCCCCTTGTGGTTTGCCAAGTGTCTGGCAGTAGTTGCAACTCATCTTAGATTGCAGAGGTTCTGAACATGCCCATATATGGATGACTACATTGTTACTGCTGCCAGTAGGATTCTCCTCCTTCAAGCCAGGGACTCCTTGCTCCAGCTATTTTCCCATTTGGTGAAAATCATCAGCATGAAGAAGTCAAAACCGCAGCACGTAAACTTCATTGTAGCTCATTTAGATACCAAGTTGCAGATAGCCAGCCAGAATCAAGAACTCTCACCCATTTACATCAGGCACTGTCATCAGATGCCCCAGCCAGAAGCATATTGCACCTTTTAAGGTCAGTGGCAACCTCCATCACTTTAGTCCTTCTAACCAGATTTTACTTGAAAGATTTGCAGTGGACAGTAGCAGTGGTTGATAAGATCTCATCTGATAAACTCTACCTGTGTGCGTCATCCACATTTGCAGAAGTCATATTCAGTGGTGGCTGAAATCTCCATTAGTCTTAAAAGGTCACCTTTTTGTTCTACTATCCACCCAAGCCACAGTGACTGTGGATGTTTCCCAGCTACGGTTGGGGGGGGGCGGCGGCATTTCATGGAAAAGATTGTGCAAGACAAGTGATCCCCCAGAGAGGCCAGTTGTCTTATCAGTGTTCTGGAAATGATAGCAGCCTTCTGGAATTCAGGCCTTTCAGGACTTCCTCCCAAGAGGTGTTATTTCCATCCAAACAGACAATATGTCAGTAGTTTGGCATATCAGCAAGTAAGGGAGAATGCAGTCTTACCCATTGTGTTGAGAGGCCATGAGGGTTTGGCAGTAGGCAATGTCTTCCATCCATTTTCTGATACTGATGCACATCCTGGAGAAATTGAGTGCATTAGATAAGTTGAGCAGATCCAGTCTTCTTTCTTATGTGTGGTACCTCAGCCTCAGCCCCTCAATGACTGAACAAATCTTCAGCCAATAGAGCGATCCTTGCTGCAACTTATTTTTCATCCCCTCAGACACCAAGTGGAGCAGTATTTTGCCCTGATCATGGAAGAGGGAGTTCCGAAGGGATGTTTTCACCTCAGTTGGCCCCTGAGCTTCCTTTATGCATACCCTCCCGCTTCTCTTATATCAAAATTCCCACAAAAAAACATGTGAAGCAAGACAAGGGTGATCCTCATTGCCCCCTTTTAGCCTCATCGGGTATGGTTTTCCTATCTTTGGCCTCAACTGACTCTCTTATTATGGGTGCTGGATCCAATTCCAGACCTTCTTTCTCAGTCATGCTGAATGCCTCACCTGTGCATTGCAGCCCTCAAGTTAACTGCATGGCTTTTCCATTTTCTATGATGGTTAGTCAGTCCAGGCTGTCAACACAGGTCATACATTTCTTAACATCCTCACAGAAACCCTTTACTAGAAATGTTTATAGAAGTGAATGGAAGACATTTTCTATTTGGGTGTCTAGCAAGGACAATAGACCCTTTTTTTGCTCATCTCTCCTTGCTATCTTATAGTTTCAGGCTGTCCTTTTTCATGATGGAGGTAGCTGATGTCCTGGATAGTGATCACTGCTTCAGTAGCCTTAGCTATTATATGAGGTTATATCCTGCCAAGGATATTAAAGCCAGCTTCCAAAGCTTTAGGGCACCTTCCACACATGCAAACTTGTCAGGCAGCTTTAGCTCAGCTGACTATAAGGCGAGTTTGGGCATCAAGTCCTTCAGAGCTTCTCTAAGGATTTTAAGGATCAATGGTTGGTTTGGTGCTGTTCCTTTGCTGGGCAGATAAGTTCCCTTGGGGGGGAAAACTTCCATTTTCTAAGTATTGTTTGTGTTTTATCACTTTCCTCTTCAGGAAAGTTATTTTAAAGCTAGGAGTTTTATCTTTTATCTGGCTGTCACAAGACCATATCATACTTTTAAACATGAGCACCCTTTTTTACTTTTCATTTTAAAATTTGTGTAACGTAACAAGAAATTGTTTGTTTTACATTTTTGGGGCCGACATAGTGTTTTAAAGTGCTTTTTTGACCTGTTTTTTTCTGTGAAAAAAAGTGACTTAAAAGACTTGTAGTTTTTGCAAATGTGTGTCTTTACAGGAAAGAGGCACTATTTTCGGCTTGATCATGGAACAAACTACCGGCTCCATGGTTAGTCCTTCTTCCAGCCAGAAAAAGAAAAACGTTAATGGGTGACACTGCTGTGAGCATTTGTTGTACCTCAGACCACTCATCTTTTACCCCCCCAGATCCCGTGGGTGTATCATCTACATCCATTGTCGACTAGAGGTTATCCATGTCCTGTGTGGCTATTGGGATCCCCCTAGTGGACAAGGGAGAGTCACTCTTGTTGGTCCTGAGAAAGGGAACAGAGATGGCTTCCCTGTTGTGTCAAAATGCTGTGCCCATCCCTGGGGAAGTTGCTGCTGCTGCCATTAATAACATGGTTGGCCCCATTTTCCTGTCAAAAAAGAACAGAAAAGTAAACATGTGCCTTCTACTAATATTTCCTTAGACAGGTGTAGTTTAATGGGCTTAACTCAGGGTTTAATTCAGGCTGTTGATTTCTTGTAAAGTAGTTTCTGGTATAAGAAAGAATGGTACTGCTTCTGAAGGAGATTCAAGGTTCTGAGTTTGAAAAGGAAGATGAAGGGACGGATATAGGGTTTTCTCCTCATATTTATGATTAGACTTAGAGGAGAGCTGAGTTTCTGATTCTGCTTGTGGGGGTTTCTCTCTCTGAGACTATTGCTAGAATGTGACAGTGTTTTTGGTCGGAGAACACCGAGGTTTCTCAGTCTCTCAGAAAATACTATGAGCTATTACAGAAGGAATTTCCAGCATCTATATCCATTCCTCCTGTTCCCTCTGCTTTAGAAGGTGTGTGTGTTACTGCCTGCAGTTATCCTGATAGTCTTCTATCTTCCTCTAAAAAGGCAAGTAGGATGTATAAACTTCCTCAGTCTTTTAAGTTTCGATATGCTATTACCAAACCTGACCCAGCAGCTATAGCTTTAGTTGATCCCACTGCTGCTAAACATAGCATAATTCCAATCCTACACTTTCTATAAAGTATGGAAAAAAATTTTGAAAAGTTTGCAGAAAAGTATATACTTCTGCAGTTTTGAGTTTCAAAATGTTGAATTGCCTGGCTCAATATGTTAGTTTGCTCTGACTAATTGTGAAGGTATGAGAAATGTTTATTCTGTCGTTTCTTTATGTGAGGAAAAAGCTGCTTTAAATTATTTAGTGACCTGTGCAATAGAAGAAACTAATCATTGTTTACAGTGGGTGTATGACTGTTGATATTTCATTCAGGGCTGTGGCCATTGGTGCTGTTTTGACGAGGTTTGCATGGCTGCATTCTCAGAACCTCTTTTTAATTTCTTCAAGACTTTAGGGTTTCTAATACCGTGATGGGAAAGGACCCCATTCTTAAGTCAAAGTATGATCAAAGTTCATGAAATTAGTATTGTTTCAATCTTTGATGTACGCCAAAAGTGCTCTTCTGAGCACCTGCAATGTGCCAAGAATTAACTCCTCCTCCAATTCATATGGAGTTACATGCATCAGTAACCTATCTAAATATGAATACATACATACATGCAAATATTTCAAGCATGGGCATTAATGCCCTTCTAGTCTGCCAATATACCAAACCACTTGTTCCCATAGCAAGTGTCCAGGCTGTTCTTAAAAATATCTAAACTAGTACTTGCTTTAATGTAATTTGGTAGTCTGTTCCATGCATCAGCTACTGTGTCAGAGAGCCAGTTAGTACACTTATCATTCCTATAGAATCTTCTACATAGGTTGTTTGATGATTCTCTGGTACTTTTTGATATAACCCCAAACATTCCCATATGTAGTTGTCTCTTAATGCCCTATATACCTGAATAAGATCTTCTCTTAGGTATCTGTAAGAGGCACTGTACAAGTTCAGATATTTTAGTCTTTCATAATAACTTAAATTTTCACATCCATGAATGCCCTTGATATATTTCCACTGTACGCTTTCCAGTTTACTCATGCTTGTTTTCTTATAATGTTTCCATATTGTTATTCCATACTCAAGTTTGGGTCTAATATAACTAACAAACAATGACTTCATTATTTTTTATTTCCTAGACTTTATAAATAATCTTTTTATACAATCTGTAGTTCTATAGCTATCCTTAACCAATTGGTTGACATGATTAGAAAACTCATAGCTGACTCTACCCATATACCCAGGTCCTTAAATGAGTCTACAGTTTCATTCACTGTGTGCTGTATTAAATATCATCTTTCAGTTTGTGTGTCCCAAATCCCATATGGTTAGTTTTTGATGTATTTATCAGCATGTTATTCTCTTGTGCCCAAATGGTCAATTTAGTCAAGTTATTTTGCAGACATTCCTTATCAGTAATACATACAATCAGTTTACCCAATTTCAGGTCGTCTGCATATAGACAGTAGAACGCCTCAGATGAAAATGTTAGGTCTAAAAGATACAATCTAAACAAGTAAGGGCCTAGGACAGAGCCCTGTGGGACACCCTGACTGTAACCAAGGATTACACCTGTCCAGTTGCTGTATGATACTTGCCATGTCCTATTTGTAAGCCAGCAGCTATCCATCTTATCAAGAGTACATCAATACCTAGTTGTACTAATTTATTGATCAGTGTTTTGTGTATGACCCTTTTCATTCATAGCTGTTATATTGTTATAGAAACATCATGTTACAGGTGGTAATAGATCTGTTTTCAATATATGCATGCTGATATATGGTTTCAAGTCCCAGCCTATCCAGTTCTGACAATAACTTATCCAATATTACCTTCTCCATTTTTATTCCACAACATGAAAGTAGACTTAAGGGTCTATATGACTGTGGGTTAATCCTACTCCCCTTTCCCTTAAAGATAGGCTTAATAAGCACTTCTCCAATCTTGAGGAATCTCCCCATATTTATATGAGCTAGTGAATAATAGATATAACAGTATGGTAAGTTCTTGCTGAAGTGTTCTCAGGTCATTGTTACTAATTCCGTCTCCTCCCTGTGCTTTGTTTGGATCCAGTTTGTACAGTTCTTTTTCAATACAATCTAATTTGATTCCAGTATCTGGAGTTACCTGGATGTCACTCGGACAACTTATCACCCCTTTTATGGAGCCAAACTGTTTTGTGTAATATTTTGTAAATATATCTATAATCTGTTGTGTCTGCGAATAAATGTTAGAATCTGTACAGTTTATCAGTAGTCCTTCCACGTGTTACGTATCTAAGAAAAGGTTTCCTATTATGCTCAATATCTTTATATAAATTTTCTTGATCCTGTCTCACACTATGCTTAATCTGTTTGTCCAGCTTGTTTATTTCAGTTTTCAAAGTTGTAGTTCGACCTCCCTTCTAGTTCTTATATTTTTTGTGTCTCACCTTAATCAGATATCTTGTTCTTATGGAAATATATCCCCTTGATGTTGTATGCCTAGATCCTGATGTTAAACATTTTTTTGATTTTTTGCACTCAATTTCTTTTTCAAAACTTTCCACATTCGATCTGCAGTTTTTCCACTGAGCACCTCACTCCAGTTAGTTTTGCATAGTGACTGTTTTGCTTCCATATAATCTATAGTTAACCTTCTGTGCATTGGCTTAGATTTCAGTTTGGCAGAATTATCTAGCAACAAATTAACCTTTATAACTCCATGATCACTGCGGTCAAACTTGACGTTACAGTAATTTCTTTGGGAACACAAACAATGTCTATTATGTTCCATCCCCTGGTAGGTTTTTTGCAATCTGAAGCAATTGTTGTTCCCGAATGTAAACTGTGAATAATTTCCTTACATTACATTGTTGAAGCAATGTTATTCCAATGTTTCTGGTAAATTTTAGTCCTCAGCTAATATTATTCTTTCCTCCTGTGTTTCATGCAAGAGATGTATGAATTCCTCTAGGTCATCTGCACTTGACTTTGGTGGTCTATACACTCCAACAATTGTTATGTTCCAGGGTCTTTATTGTCATTGTTACACAGTGTATAGTATTGGTATTGTCATTGAACATGTAGTAATCACAGGTCTCATAGCTTTCTTTAATCCCCATCATAACACCTCCACCTGATCTTTTTAAATTATTTTATTTATTTATTTAACATTTGTTAACCGGGAAAGTCTGACTTGGAACGAGCCAATTTTCAGCGGAGGCCCGGGGAGAAATGCTCCAGACGCATGTCTTTGTAACATGGGAGGAAACTGGAGCACCCTGAGGAAACCCACACGAATGCAGAGAGGGTGTGCAGACTCCAAACAGAAGGCACCCCAGCCGAGAATCGAACCTGAGAACCTATTGCTGTGAGGCGACAATGCTACCACTGCCCAGCCTGTTTTTTGTTAGAATGTCTGTTACAGTAAAAACTTTTATACCCTGAAAGAACTGGTTTCCAGTCATTGTTCTTTAACCATGTTTCACAAACAATAACAACATCAGTCTTGTGGGAACATGGCAAATATTCCAGTAACAAAAAAACTTTATTATTAATGCTCCTAGCATTACCAACCATCATAGATGCATCAAATTTTTCTGTCTGTGAACTGTTAAAATTTCAACCTGGCAAAAATCCTGCCTAGTGTTTGTCAAATACTGCAAAATATCTGCTGTAAAAATTCTCTTCCCCGATCTTTACAAATGTACACCATCCTGTCTGAACACGTGTGTGCCCAAAACTATGCTTGGATGCTCTACATATTTCCATTTTTTTAAAACAGGACATTTTTTCCATGTAGGTATTTACCCAAAAAATATTTTCATTCACAGTGACCTGACTATCCTTTTTATAGGTGACTTGTGCAAAATACATCCTAACATCGGTACAAGCTATACTATCTAAGAGGGCTGTCAGTTCCTGCTAGTAGTCAGAGAATCCTTGCAGGTAACATCATTTGTACCAACACGAATAAAAACAGATCCATACTTCCTTACATTAAGACATTCCAAGGCTCGTCTCACATCTTCTATTTTTGCTCCTGGCAAGCATAACACTATTTGATGTTTGTTATTATTTCTGCTAATATAAGTATCAGTTCCTCTAATAATTGAATCTCCAATTACAAGAATATCTTTGCTGGCCAGATCTGAAGAACCTTCGGCTTCTAATACAGTATTATCTGCTCTATCAACTGTTACGAAGGGTAGATCTTCATCACTATTTGTCTTATTAATCCCACTGTTTTCATTGTGTATTAAATTCTCATCCAGCTGGTATTCAAAATCCACAGCTTGAGCCATGTGGTCAATGTCTGTCCTCCTCTTCTTTTTTCTTACAGTAATGTTCTTCAATCCTTCCACGTTCAATTTTGATTTCTTTCTTATCACCTGCCTTTTACCTCCTTTATCTACCTTCTCCATTGGAAAAATTATGCCTTTTTCTGTAGACTGAAGGTTTTTTGATATAAAAATATAATTCCGTGTAACCTGTGTTACATAACCAAGCCTTGATCAAGGCACTCAACTTTTGGTCCCCAGGACCTCTTCACATGGTTACAGATTATACTGCAGCTTGTGGAACATCAGTAAACAAGGGGCAATCAGGCCACCCCCCCTTTGTAGATTTGATGTGTTAGCTTGGGATATTAAAAACCAAGGAACAAGAGCCAAGACCGCCACTTAATTTAATAAGCAGAGCTTTCAAGCAAAAAGACTTCAGATACCATATTTAATAATTATGTTATAAAGATTTTGTTTCTATAAATAAAACAATTAGCTAATAAATATGGTACTGTGCCATGTCATTTCTGTCATTATTGTAATTTTATAAATATTAGTTTTGTACATTCTTTTAGTAAAAAAAGAATTTATATTTGACATCTGCAACTTGTAGTACTGAAAATTTAGTACATCTTCCTAATTCTGTGAAATGTACTGTTTTTTACGTGGTAAAACCAAGAGTAAGTTGAAGGAAAGAATATGCTCGCATTTATCTGTGATACGAAGGGGAATAGAGATGAATACTTTATATAAACATAGTGAATTGGTGGGTAAAGAACATGTATTTAAGTTTAGAGTACCAAAGGTCTTAATGCTGTGAATAGTGTAAAACCAGTTTTATAGATGAAACAGTATTCCTTATAAAATGTTTCTAAAGAATGTTGTTAAAAAACATTTATAAAATAAAAACATCCTGGGCTTTGTATTCTTTAATTAATATGTGATTAATTGATACTGGTGTGTGTGTGTGTGTGTGTGTGTGTGATACTGGTGTGTGTGTGTGTGTGTGTGTGTGTGTGTGTGTGTGTGTGTGTGTGTATGTATGTATATATATATATATATATATATATATATATATATATTTCTAAATGTTTTATTTTTGTCTTGCATTGAAGGAGTGTTTTTGCTTGAAAGATCTGCTTATTATGTCGGTGTTATCTCTTGTTCCTTGTTTTTTAATATTTGTTTTTTCTGGAGCTAGTTTAGCTGTTTTTTTGCTTAGCTTGGGATATGGCTTCACAGCACAGTTTCATTTGACAGGCATCAAACATTCTGTCAGGGCACAAATGTGAGGCAAACAAGCTGAGCAGGACAAGGGCAAACACTCACAAATGGAAACTTGATCATGGGGTCTTCCAGGATTTTATCCATTTGTTGGTAGTTCCACAACTAGAACTCTTTGCCTCCTCTGTGAACAATCAATTGGCAACGTTCTTTTCCAGGACTCCATGCAGGAAGGCCTGGAAGACAGGTACCTTTTCTTTTCCTGGGACAGTCATTTTTTCCATATGCTTTTCTACCCTTTCCACTAATATCCATGGTACTTCTGAAGGTTCAGAAGGCATGCCCCAAGATAATTGTGGTGCCTCCCTTCTGGCCCAGACAGTTCTGGTTCTCTCTTCTTTTAGAAATGGCCAGGGACACCTGCCATAAGCTTCCTCACAGATTGGATCTACTCGCACAAGAATAGGTGTGTTTAATACACCCTGAAGTCAATCAACTTCAGTTGACTGCCTGGATGCTAGCGTCTTTATTCCTTTTAGTAATCTGCTTACTGAAGAAATGCAGCAGGTACTAATGGAGAAACCCTGCCACTAGAAAATAATTTAATAGCAAATAGGAAAGGTTTTTCTAGTAGGTCCCAACAACATAAACAGCACCCGACCTCCAAGATGACATTGAAAGAGCTGAAATTAAGCTGTTACCCAATGTGAAAACAGAAACTCGGAAGAAAGAGCCAGTAAACTTGTATTTTTGGGTAAATTTCAGTAACTGAGTAGTATGTGCACTGCCTGGATGCCAGCAAAAAAGAAATTCAGAGAACCTGAAAGAAAATCAGTCACAAAAGGTGAGGAAAAAACATTCACTGGGAAGAGTTTTGCAGCTGTTCAGGAAAAAGAAGTGCGAGCTCCAGCTTTGGTGCAAGACATGGCTTCCAGTAACCTACAGGAAAAAAATAAGTCAAATGTACTCAGAGCTGATTAAAATAAATGAAAAGTTGATGAAGTATAACAACTCAAATAACAAAAGGCTGGAAAAAATGGAAGAAGCTTTAAACAGTCAGATGAAGTGATTAAACTGCAAAAATCCAAGGTCAAAATGAAGAAAAGGCCAGCTGAATATGAGATTGCTCAAAAAGAGATGTTTCAAAAAATAATAGAATTAGAGGCCATAACACATAGGGAAAATCTGAGATTTTCTGCTGTACCAGAGAAACTGGTGGGAACAGGCTGTATTAATTTTATGAAAGCACAAATAAGCAACTGGACTACTATTCCACAGCAGTTGTTAACTGAAAGGCCACACCGTGTATATGCTCAAAACCTGGCCATGAGAAGGCAACCTAGACCATTAATAGTAAAGATGCAATCCTACCAGCAGAAGGAGTTCATTCTGACAAAACTGTGGCAGAAGGACAAAGTACTAAAAATGGGAAACAGTAGAGTGTTTATGGAAAATTAGTCTCTGTACATGGGGCGTGCCTTCATTGAAGGTTGTGCGTCAGGGCTGGTAACCCGGTACGTAAAAATCCACTACCAATCATTAGCGGACTGGAGTTCTGCTGTGGCGACCCCTAACCGGGAAAAGCCGAAAGACACAAACAAAGTCTCTGTACATGAGTCAGAAGAGGAATAAATTTATTCCAGTAAGCAGGGAATGTTGAGAAGCAGGTGTGAGATTCAAACTGCTGCACCCAGCTATATTCAGACTATTCTTTCCTAGAGGGGGAAAAAAGTTTTTGTTTTTGATGTAGAACATGCTAAGGAGGAAGTACAAAAGTTTTCCCAACACAAAGTGAGCTGTGAAACAGGAGGAGATTCTGTTTCTTGTTGTTATGGCTAATAAACCCCACAGAGAGACTGTACCAGTGAAATCTTTCCAGTGTTTCAATGGAAAATGCTTGAGAGAGAGAAAAAAGTGCAAGAGTTGTCTAGAAGAGCCAAGAGTACATTGGAAGTGAAGCAGAGACTGGATTTGAGAGAACAGGAATAAAACCAGCAACGAGCAAATTGTCATATAAATGTGAGATTACAAAGCATTAATTATATTTCTGAAACATGACAAAACAAGAAAACCTGGAAATATTGAAATTTTATGACTTTGTTAAACTTGTAGGGGACTCTAAAGAATATGCACTCCTTTGTCAATAATGTTTAAAGGAACACTTAGAAAAGAGGAGGAGGGAGAAAGTTAACTGTAATTAAAACAAAAATCTGATGTCAATCTTCATTTATCCTTGACATATGGGACTCTGTTCCATGTCTCAGAACTGCTTCGGCCATTACAACAGCTCATGTGAACCAAAAACTCCTGAGCCAAGTTCCTACCCAGAATGCCTCTCTCTAAATTATCTCAGATCTCATTTGCCGCTCTTATAGTAAAGACACGTCAGCCAAACTCTCCTTGAGCTAAGTAAAAATTTGTTTCTTCTTCTGCTATTACAGATTTTCTAAAGTTTTTTTTCCCTACCCATTTAGCTTTACTTTTATCCTTTCTAGTATTCTCTCCCTCTTAATCTTTACCATTTCTTTGAGTGAGTGTACTATCCCTTTCTTACTTCTTATATATCTATCCTACCATTGCTGGTCGTGCTGTCCCTTTCTTCTGCCTCTGGTAGTTTTTGGCTTGCCATCATTAGTAGCCCTTCCTTCTTTTCTCTCTCCTCCTGTGTGTGTGTGTGTGTGTGTGTGTATAGCTTTAGCAGAGTGTTTCTGACGCTGATCTTTTCCATTCAACATGACAGGTAAGAGCAAGAAGGCCTGGAAGACAGGTACCTTTTCTTTTCCTGGGACAGCCATTTTTTCCATATGCTTTTCTACCCTTTCCACTAATATCCATGGTACTTCTGAAGATTCAGAAGGCATCCCCCCAGATCATTGTGGTGCCACCCTTCTGGCCCAGGCAGTTCTGGTTCTCCCTTCTTTTGGAAATGGCCAGGGACAACTACTCACACTTGACATATGGGACTCTGTTCCATATCTCAGAACTGCCTCCGCCATTACAACAGCTCATGTGAACCAAAAACTCCTGAGCCAAGTTCCTACCCAGAATGCCACTCTCCAAATTCAAACAGTGTTCTGGTTGTGGTAGGAAAATGCCAAATTCAGATGGACATGCTTCTTGTGTGTAATGCTTGGGCCCAGTGCACTTACAACAGCAGTACGATATTTGTCAAGGTTTTAGAATAAACTTATTCTGAAAGGTTTAATAAAAATGTCTTTTGAGGAGGCCTTATCTGCTCAACCTAGAGGTGCTGAATCTGAGGTGGTGTTCTCCTTCATCATCTTCCTCCTCTTCTACAAAAACTGAGCATACTAAAAAGAGAAGTCTCTCTGTGCCGGCGTCCTGTTTGGTTCTGGCACATAAGAAATCAAAACCTTCATCTCCCACATCTTCCATGGAACCAAAGGTGGATACCGGAAAACTTACAGAACTACCTCCCTCGGTTCCGGTAGTCATGACTGCCTCGGCACCTCATGTTTCGGTACCATCCACCTCGGCTCAGACTTTTGATATCACCTCTCCTTCCTCTGTGCCAGTTACTACCATGCTGACAGTATTTTTGGAACTAGTTCTGACCAGCACCTATAGCCCAGGAACCATAATTTCTTTTGGTTGCTAGAACCAGGTATTTAGACCCCTTTGTGGGGCAGCTGACAAGTTCCTTTTTGGAGAGGCCAGAAAATCCTTTTGCCTTTTTGGTACATTCCTCTGGCAGCCTGATGGAAGTTGACTTTGTGAGGTTGGTGGATCAGCTGCTTTTGTTTCTACTTTGTAAAAGCAAAAATCAAATGCAGAAACACTCCAATATTTAATAAAAAACAACTAATAGAGCAAAGCTTTTGGGTTATCCCCTTCCTCACTGCTAACTTATCACTAAGGAAGGGGATAACCTGAAAGCTTTGCTCTGTAAGTTGTTTTTTATTAAGTTAGCACTGAGGAAGGGGATAACCCAAAAGCTTTGCTCTATTAGTTGTTTTTTATTAAACATTTGGAGTGTTTCTGCATTTGACTTTTGTTTTTGATTTGTTCTGTTTGAACATAGTATACCACAGTGTGTTGTTTTTATAAACTCTTTTGACTTCTTCCCAGGCTTCACTTCTCTGTGGATATGGGCACTTTTCTCCAAGGACTCCAGCAGACATTTCTCCTCTAACCACTTCAGCTTTAGAGACCTTGGCTCCGACTTCCCCGATTCTGGCTGTACTGGTGCCGACAGTTCTCATCTCTTTAGCCCCAGTTTTTGCCCTCAGTTCCTCAGTTTCGTCAGAAGTGATGGACTCCCAGGTTCATAGCTCCACAATGCCATTTGTGGACTTTTCCTCATCATCAACCTTGATGGTGGTTTCCTTGGAGTCGGGTGGAACCACAGTTTCAAGGTTGTCCTTCCTGGTTCTGGACTCCCATTCCTCTTTGAAGGGACCTGCCTTTCAAGTTATGGAAAGGGCCTTGGCCTCTGCAGGTTCCCAGCTGGTTTCTCCCCCATTGGAGCATGTTCCTGGGATCCTGTTTGGTCCAGAGCATCCACTAACCTTCATGCCAGGAAACTGAGCATCAAAGCTGCAAGACACCCTCATACAGGGCCCCATCTCTTCCAATTCCTCCACAGAAGCTCCCACTGAGGAAGTGCCTTGGAAGAGGTTATGTAAGAGGAAACACCTTGATTCCCCAGAAGAATCGGTCACAGAAGACACGGACTTCAATGATGGGGAGGGTTCCCCCAGGTCACTCCCAGAAGATCTCTTTTGGAGACCTCCTTGAAATATTAAAACAGAGGGGTGGCTGAAAGTCCCAAGAATCGTCAGAGGAGACTGTATACTTGCAAGCCTTTGGTGCTTGCCCATCTACATCTTGGGAGACCCCACTGACTGACTATCTTATTAAACTGATCACCCATCAGGCATGGAAGGCCACTGACTCCATAGAACCAATACCCAGGAGACCAGATAAAATCTTTTCAGCTCCAGAGGACCATCAGCACTGGGCCAAAGGTTTAGTAGTAGATGCCATAGTGTTTGCAGCGGCCACCAAGAAAGAACTAGCAGAAGAAAGTTCTATTGTTCACCCCCTAACTGAGAGTGTAGGGTGATGGACAGATTTGGGAAGCGGGTCTATGCTTTTTTGACCTTTGCCTTGCAGTCGTTGAACTTCTTGATGCATTTCACTAGACTTTAGAGTGATCTAATCAAGGAGGTCTCACATACCCTCGCAGGAGCTGTGTCTGATGTGGTACAGGATAAGGTAGCTTCCCAGCTTGCCACCCTTGAGTCTATTTTTAACTTGTCCATGAGGCTGATTGCACATACAGCCAAAGGGACAACTAGGGCAAATGGGTTCAGCCATGGCCAAAAGAAGGCATGCCTGGATGCACTTCTGTGAGTTTGCAGAGCCATTCAAGTCTTCATTCGTCAGTGCTCCATTTGATGCCTCTTCCCTTTTTGGCCCAAAAGTGAAAGATACATTAGTCAGGTGTGAAAAAGATGGAAAAACCCTGTCTGCCATGGGCATACATTTTTCCGCTCCCCAACGTTCCTATTCCAGGAACCAGAGACGTGGGAAAATGTAGTTCAAGAAGACGACCCAAGGGCTTTTCCAGGACACAGGTGGTAACGACTCCCCCTGGTTCAGAGCGGGGAGCTATAATGGAAAACACCAACCAACACGGCAGAGGTGGCCCACAAAATCAGGGTTCCAGAAATTCCTTCTTAGGAAAACTCTACCAGCGTTCCTGAAAGGAGGCCCAACTGCTTGCCCCTGGAGCCAGTCGGGGAAGACCATTCTTGTACCCACTAGCCTGGCAAAAGATAACCACAGATGCTTGGGTGCTAAGGATCATTACCAGAAGTTACAATATTCCATTCAACCTTACCCCAAAACTAGGAAGAAGGATTCCTGATGTTCTACCCAATCAGAGGGATAGGGGAGCTCTGGAAATTCAAAAGCTGCTAGATAAAGTAGTCATCCAGGAAGTCCCGGCAGATGAGATAGGATCCGGATTCTACTCTGGGTTCTTTTTGGTGCCAAAAAAGACAGGGGACTGGAGACCAATTTTGGATCTCAACATTCTGAACAAGTTTGTTTAGCAGACAAAATTCCAGATGGTCAGGGTTCAGTCTTTGCTTCCCTTCTTAGGGAAAGGTGATTAGACGTGCTCTGTAGACCTTCATGGATGCATATTACCACATAAAAATAGACAAACACTCCAGGAGGTTCATCTGCTTTCAGCTGGGAGCTAGTCATTATCAGTTCCAAGCTCTGCCCTTTGTTCTCACCACAGCCCCCTGGGTGTTCATCAAATGTATGGCAGCAGCTCATGTGAGACTGTACAGATTTCAAGTGTTTCCATATTTGGATGACTGGCTCTTTACCGCACCCACCAGGCATCTACTTGAACAAACAAGAGATTTCACCACACATACACTCAAAATACATGTACTTGAGTTTGTACAGTTATCAGCAAGGAGACCAAAAATTAGTTTCCTACAGATGTGAAGGATATCACCCTGCCTCTCCCCCCAACTAACATACTTTATAATTTGCATTCAAAGGATGTTCAGCTTGGAGAAAGAGCGAGACAAACTTTACACTGCCTATCCGTGATTTCTCCTTCTCCAACAGGCTGTGAGTGCAGACAAGCTGAAACACATTACACTACAAGTACCAGCTTATCGCTCCTGCATGAGTGAGCAACAGCACATCAGCAAACTGCTACCTCAAGAGATTATACTGAAAAGTACAGCTGTTTAAATAGGTAGAAGAGCCTTCGGTAAAACCACCGCGGCAAAAATTCCAGTAGAAAGTAGATAAAATAATGTTGTATTTATTACAAGATAAATGAATAAAACAATAAAATGTTGTCCTTCCAAGTCCGATAAGCGCTTTCGGCAATATGCCTTCTTCAGATCGTAAAACTTAGGACAGCTAATGTCTGCTTTAAATGCACTCTTGGGAACAATGGTTGAACTTGGGTAGGCTTGTAAGGACTTTAGGGCCGTTAGCCTAGTAATCTGCTATGATCCTATCCCTTGCAAGTTGCCTTCACACGTGTAACTTAAGAAACTCAGCCTGACTGCTTTAAGGCCGCCCATTGTAGCTGTGTGTAACATACATGCAGCAAGAGATTCTGCAAGCAAGGACCTTTAAGACTGTCCAGCTCCTTCTTGTCACTATTTAACATGGTCAAGTTATTTAGCATTTTCCTTTTATACTACTTAGAGTCTGCATTTTGTAAAAGTCGCATTGTTCAATTGTTTCATACTACTTGCTTAAAAAGATTTAAGGTCTTAACTCCCATGCAATTTAAAACTGACACACTTTTGAAGTTTAGCATTTTCTCTGAGTGCTGTATTAGTAGGCCAGCAAAAATATAAATTTGATTTTTGTGAAATTACAATTATTGCATGCTGTACTTTAAGGCTAAGCAGCGGTGTCAGAACTTCCTCTGAAAGGCATAAACTGGACAAGGAAAGCCATCAATTCAAGTGATGAGTAGACAGTGAAGTATTTAATAAGTGACCTGTAATAATGCCAGGTCAGGTTAATTAATCTCCTATGAATTCATTAATGTTTTTTAAATGATTTAACTACAGGCAACATTATGAAACAGCTGAAGAAAAATGAAGATGAATGAGTAATGACAAAAACTTTCCCCTGGCCCTCAACCTAACAAAAAACTTCAGGGAGGATGTTAAAAAAACAAACTGTGCAAAAAAAAAAACTATGTATATGAAAGAGAGACAGGAGTAAGAAGCAATTAACACTACTAGTAAAACAGTTAATAAAATGACTATAGCAAACCATCTGAAATCAATTATAACCCTTAATCTTGAAGGAAAGGAATAATTTCCAGTTGCTTTCTTGATTTAGCCTGTAAGAGAATAAAGTATCAAGCTTTAAAATAAACATATTTCTTTATATTGTATATGTTCCTTTGAAGTTTTACCAGATCTGTAATCACAAAAAATTGTGCTAGAATAGAAACCTTAGAGTTCTCAGGCTAATTATTATGTTATTCAAAACAATGCAGCACCAGAGGGCTCACACTGCTTAAATTCCTTATATGCCTCATGTTCCTGTATTCTTGCTATAAATGAATGCTTGGGTTATCCAACATAAAACAAGTTACAAGGGTAGGAAATAGCATAAATCACATACTGAGCAAGGTGGTTATAAAACCCTACTGCTGAAAAACGTTTTCCTTTAATTTTATTAAGTGTGGAAACCGCATATGGCACACAGGACAACCACCAGAGGGAATGGTGCCATTAGATTGGAGATGTATATTTTTTGGTGATGCTGTAAAGTAACTGAGTTAACATCGCCTTTGCTGCTACTGTGATAAAAAGAAAATCAGTGGAGCACTATAGAAAAGTGCATGTGAGGGGTCAGAAATCAATATATTCCAACATTTCTTAAATGCCAGAACATTAGTTTACAGTACAGAGTAAACAACATTTCTATGTTCCATTTTTTGACTGTTTAAATGTTGAAATAATGCTGCTGTCATGCCCCAAACCCAAAAGCATTTCTTTGGATGGTAAAACAGCTTTCCAGCATGCCTACCATAGATTTTCTGTCTGGTACCCTATATTATAAAAAAAATATCAAATTGCTTTGCCTATTTCAGAAAGTCATTTCTAGAATTACAAAGTGTTGAAGGTGTCAGCATTTCTCCATTGGGTGAAGATGATACGAGATGAAAAGCAGTGATAACTAGTTCTAAATAAATAATCCATGTTGGATATAGATTTGCAATACAACATAGTTGTAATTTCTGAAACCAGACGAGCCAATTATTATGTGTGTTGTTATTAATCTCACCTTTATTCTCACTGTAAAGGGTTGGAAGGGTGGCCTAATGGTTAAGGTGTTTGTCTTACAAACACAAGGTGCAGGGTTCGAGTCTCACAAGGGACAATTGGCTAAGCTTAAAATGGCTCTCAAGGGCAGTTAGCCTAGTACTAATCTATGAACCTATGAACTGAAGGGTCAGATCCAATCTATCGTATCTGTCTCAGCCTTTTCAAAACCCCGAGGTCTTCAACAAAGCTCATGGGCATTCTTCCTTACCCATAATGCAACTCCCTAACTTCCTCAGATCTCATTTGCCGCTCTGCAAAGGTGGTTCACTAGCAAGCTCTACGCTGTTTCTTTTATTTTTATAGTATCTTTACTGTCAAATCTTGATTTTAGGTTAGAATTTCTATTTAACTATTTCTATACCCTTATCCTGGTTTTTAAAAGTGTAGAGTTGAGCGTTAATTCTCCTTAGTTTCCCTTGTTAGTGTCCGTTTAAGTTAGAGGATGTCTAACATCCATTTTAGTTAGAGGACGTTTTTCTTCTCCTTTATCCCTTTTTCTTTATCATCTGTTTTACTTATAAGACAATTATTAAAAAAAAAAAAAAAAAAAAAAAAAAAACTTATTCCTTCCTTTAATCCTGTGTCCGTTTATGTTAGAGGACTGTTTGTGTGAGTGTGTCTCTCTTCATTCCTCCTTAATTGTCAAACAATTGTTTGGCAATTGTTAAACAAATGTAAAATAAAAATAAATATCTCAAAAGGAAGGGAAGCTTCTTGGCTTCAAAAAGTCCAAGCAATGTGGATAAAAGATTCCCCTTAGTGATTCACACACTTTGTGTGTATTGCTTGGGGCCTCTTTACCTACAAGAGTCGTGTTCAGTTTGCCATGGATTTAACAAGAGGGTGCTCGTGGAGCGCAAAAATAAGTGCATTCTGAAGGCGTTGTTAAAGACCCCCTTTTCTGAGGCTATATCTCTTGAGTCATCTTCAAAATCAGAGAAATCCAAGAAATCTGAAAAACTGTGCTTCTTCGTCTCTGCTTCGGCTCTGAAGATGATCTCGGAAAGTGACTAGACTGTCGGATCCAGTCTAACTTTCAGAGCGACAGCTCAAATTGGACCCAAGACTTCCTCAGAGCAATCAGAACCCACAGCTCTGAAGTCTACATTGCCTACTGAATTTAGGTATTGGAGCTGATTTCCTTCCTTGGAACTGATCCCTTCTCGGCTCCCATCACCCTTTTTGACAAGATCAAGATCTCCTACCCTTTCTACCCGGTCCATCAGGAGTCTGATGAAGATGCGGATAGGGTGGTGCAGAAGCTGCTAAAGACACTGGCCCTGGCCAAATTATTATTGGATCCGAACCCAAAGGAATCGGATCAGACACCATCCTCCGCCTCAACGCCTGCTCCTCCTCCGATCCATCCCACGGTTTTGGAGCCAGAAGATTCCGACATCCAGCTTGTGTCTGTATCAGAGCTGGGACCCATCGGTTCTTTGGATCTGGTCTCTGCCCTCAGTGTTTCCACCCAGTTAAAGCAGGAAACGTCTGGGAGCCACCACTCCTCCGGCTGGATCCATGGTGCTGGTTCGGATCTCTCCCCATCTGACCCTGCCTCTGGAGGCTTTGGTGCAGGTGAGTTCAGCTCCTACCTCTGCTTCAGAGCTTCCGTCTTCTGCTCTGGAGATGCCTTTGGCCCCAACAACCCTTTTGTCGATCCGAGGTGTTCTTCAGAGCAGGGGTGGACTGCTTTTGAAGTCATGAGGAGGGTTCTGACTACTTCCCAGTCTAAGACACAACCCCCCCTCAGGTCATCCTCCCAGCTTTGTGCAGGTGTCTTTGGCTTCTCACATAACCCTCTCTACATGACCGCAGATACCCTGGCCTCAGTATGTCCAAGAGGGGATTCCCCTCTCTTCTGAAACCTCTCCAAAATATCCCACTGAGGAGGTCCTTCAGAAGATGACCTGCGAGAGGAAGCATCTTGACTCCCAGGTGGAGTCTATCATGTCTAATACTAACCTTGATGAAGCAGAAGCGTCCACATGGTCACTTCTTGAGGAGACATCCTGGAAATTTTAAAGCAGAGAGGTGACTGACTGTCCACATCCCCTTCAGCCAAGGAGTCTGTTCACCTGAAGGCCTTTGGGTCTTGCCCTTCAAACTCTTGGGTGACACATCCTTCCGATGAGCTTATTGAGTTAATCTCTTGAAAGGCTTAGGAGACCCCAGACTTCATACGACCTACTCCTAGGAGGCAATATACTACAGCCCATAAAGACAAGACTTTTTTGACAAAAGGTGTATCAGTTGATGCCATGATTGTGGCGGTGGCCAACAAAAAGTATCTATCCGAGACTAGTTCCTCTATCCATCCTCCAAGTAAGGATTCCAGGACCATGGATGGGTATGGCAAGCGCGTCTTTTCATCAGCGACCTTTGCCTTATGGTCACTGATCTACCTTACCTATTTCACAAGATTAAAGAGGGACCTGTTAAAGGAACTGTCAGACTCCCACCAAGGAGCTGTTGCTGATGCGGTGGCAGATAGTCAGTGCTCAACTCACCACCCTTAATTCAATCATCAGCTAATCTATGAGGCTCATATATGCAGCAGATGGAATGAATAGGGCGGCAGGTTCAGGCATCTCTCTCAGGAGGCAGGCCTGGGTGCACCTTTGCGATTTCATGGAACCCTTCAGGTCTTTCTTCATTAACACCTCTTTTGATGTCTCTTCTCTTTTTGGGCATAAGTTTAAAGAAATGATTACCAAGTGTGAACAGGAAGGCAAGACCTTATCTGCCATTAAAGTGTGTTTTTCCACACCTACTAGACTCTTCCCCAAAGGGTCAGAGAGGTAGTGGGAAAATGTAGTTCAGAAAGTCACAAAGGTCTTTCCAGGACACACAAGCTGAGAGTTCCCCTAGAGGCAGATGGGGAGAACAGTAATGGAAGACGCCACCCTCGTGGCAGGGGAGGCCCACAAAATCAGGGCTCCAGAGAATCTTTCTTTGGTAGACCTTTCCAGTGCTCCTGAAGGAGTGCCCGATTGCTCGTCTCTGGAGGCAGTCAGGAATCGATTGTCCCTGCACCACAATACCTGGCAAAAATTAAATGACAAATGTGTGCAGGACGTAATATCCAGAGGATACATCATTCCCTTCTCCTTTCCCACTCCCATAAACGAGTAAGTTCCAGCTGTTCCACCTTGTCAAAAGGAAGAAGCAACATTAGAAATCCAAATGTTACTAAGGAAGAGAGTCATTGAAGAAGTCCCTGCAGACCAGAGAGGATTCAGAACTTACTCAAGATTCTTTTTAGTTCCAAAGAAAACAGGGGACTGGAGACGCATTTTGGACCTCAGCAATGTGAACAAATGTGTGAAAAAGACCAAGTTCCATATGGTGACACTGCACTCAATACTTCCATTCCTGGAAAAAAATATTTGGATGTGCTGTATAGACCTTCAGGATGCATACTACCACATTCGAATGGAAAGGCGATCCAGAGGGTACTTGCACTTTTGGCTAGGAGCCAGTCACTTTCAGTTTTAAGCTCTGCCCTTTGGTCTCACTACAACCCCCAGAGTGTTCACCAAGTGCATGGCAGTAGTGGCAGCTCACCTGAGACGCCAAGGATTCTGAGTGTTTCCATATCTGGACGACTGGCTTATAACTGCCCCAACCAGGCATCTTCTGCTACAAGCCAGGGACAATACTCTTCAACTCTGTTTCTCCATAGGTATTACTATAAACTACAAAAAAAAATCCGCTCTAGAGCCATGTCAAGACTTAATCTTCATAGGAGCAAAGATAAATACAACTACAAGACTCCCTCAAGACAGAGTAGATGATCTCTGCTATAATGTAAGATTGTTAATCAGGAAGACATGAGCCTTTGCAAAACTGGTTCTTCAGGTACTGGGGAAAATGGCTGCGTAAATCGTACTCATTCTCCTAGCTCATTTTCATATGAGAATACTTCAATGGTTAGTTTCTACACAATGGTCAATCCTGGAACTTCCAGTGTCAAACAAAATTAAGATAAATTCCTGTAAAAACGGTTTCCAATGGTGGAGTCACTCTCCCTTAGTATCTCAAGGCCGCCACTTCATCCCTCCTCAACCCTGAGCCATGGTGATCATGGACACTTCCCAGATTGGGGGGGGGGGGGCATTATCTAGGGAAGACAGTTCAAGTCATCTGGCAGGAACATGTGGCTCATTTGCACATAAACATCCTTGAGTGTTGCATGCATTTCAAGACACTCTCCCTCTGGGAATGATAGCAGTCCAGTTAGACAATATGTCTGTAGTCTGGTACATAAACAAACAGGGGGGAACCCGATCATACTGCCTTTGTTGAGAAGTTCTGAGGGTCTGACAGTGGGCAATGGCCTCCAACCATTTTGTGATAGCAGCAAATATCCCGGGGAAATCCGACGTGATTGCAGACAAATTGAGCAGAGCCATCTTATGGCCACATGAGTGGTCTCAGTCAGAAAGTTAGGAAGAGATCTTCCGGAAATAGGGCCAACCTTGCTGCGATCTCCTTGCATCGCTCACCAATGCCAAATGCAGCAACTATTTTGCCCTGATCGCTCCCACAGAGGAGTCACCAAGGGAATGCACTTGATCATGATTGGCCTATGGGACTTCTTTATGCCTTTCCTCCAAGCCCTCTAATTCTCAAGTTTTTGCAGAAAGCAAGTTCGTTGGAGACAACAGTAATCCTAATTGCCCCCTATTGGCCTTGTCAAATCTGGTTCCCCTTTCTTCAGCCTCATCTTTGGGACAAACCATGGATTCTGGGCCATCCTCCAGACCTTCTGACTCACCTGTCAAGAATGGTTCATCCCAACCTGAACAATCTCAAACTAACAGCTTGGCTGCTCCAACTCCCCTGATTACCAGGTTTCCTCTCCTTTCCTTTCCAGTCAAACATGTTTTATCTTCCCATAAAACATCTATATGAAAATTGTAAGAAGTAAATGGAAGAAATTTGTTACTTGGGCCAGCGATAATCAGACCCTTTTTCTGCACCTGTACATTCTATTGTGGAATTTTTGGCAAAACTTTTCAAATGAAGGAGCTGCTGCAGCCACTATTAGTGTTCAATTGGCAGCAGTTTCAAATTTCCATGTAAAAGAAAATGGTTCTGGAATTATGTCTCACAAAGTTTGTAATGACAAGACCCCCATACAAAAATCCAACACCACTCTGGAATCTGAATTTCGTCTTTTCAAACATTATCTGTTCTTCCTTTGAAACATCAGCTTCATGTAATTTGAAATCTGTCCTGAAAACACATTTTTAGTGGCTATTACTTCGGCTAGAAGAGTTTCAGAATTGCAAGCGCTTTGTCTGCCAAGCCTCCATACCTAGTTTTTCATATGGACAGAGTTTCTTAATGCACTAACCCCGCATTTCTACCAACGTTTGTCGGAAAATAACATCAACCAATCTGTTGAGCTGCCAGTTTTCTTTCCAAACTTTCAAAATAAAGGAGAATATTCACTGCATCTTCTAGATGTTCATAGACAGATATGTTTCTACTTACATAGAACTTCAGAAATTACAAAATCAGATCAGCTCTTATTCTGATATTAGAAAAGGTCAACTAGTCACAAAAGCTACCTTATCCAAATGGCTTATTTTATTTATTTTACATTTGTTGACCAGGCTAGTCTAACTGGATATATGTCCATTTTCAGTAGAGGCCCGGGGAGAAAAGCTCCACATAAAAACAAAACAGAATATTGCAACTACAGATACAGTTCACTTGTAAGACAAAAGAGTTGTTTTCACTATGTATATCCTACTTTTGCAATTCTAAGAATAGAACTCTTCCTAACCCCATTAAAGCTCATTCCACTAGGTCAGTAGCCACATCTGCAGCCTTCCAAGCTAGGTTACCTTTGGATAATATCTGTGCTGCAGCGACATGGTAGAAACCTCATACCTTTATTACTCATTACAAAGTGGATTTGGCCTCTAGGAGTAGAGCCTGTTTTGGTTCTATAGTTTTGAGGAATATTCTCCCATAAGCCACCTGAGTCAGGTTGCTTGGGATGTGGTCCCATCAGTGAGAATAAAGGCGACATTGACAACAACACACAAAGATGTTATGTACGTGCCATAGCATTCCATGTGTGATGTCCATCTCGACCGTTATTCTCACAACTCACCCTCCATATCGATATTACAGGATTCTATAGCCTCAGAAATAATGCTTTGGTGTGTGTGTGTGTGTGTGTGTGTGTATATATATATATATATATATTTATATATGTGTGTGTGTGTATAAAGCAATTTTCCTTATACGAGTTGTCAGGGGCAAACAAGAGCTGAGGGAGTTGCATTATGGGTAAGGGCGGATGCCCACAGACTTTGCTGAAGACCTCGAGCTTTGGTAATGGCCGAAACAGATTCAATAGATCAGATTGGACCCATCAGTGATAACAAAGGTCAAGATGGACAACACACATGGAATGTTATGGTAAGTACATAACTTCTTTTTTTTTTTTTGGATATTATTTTAATTTGTGAAGGATGATAAATATGTGTTATGCCAAACCCAAATCTATTGTCTGAAGATCAGAAATAAACTTTGCAGCTTTCTGGTTTCCCCTTTTAAACAAGAAAATAAGATAAGTAATAAAAGCGCATAACATGATTGGTATTGAACACATTATTATAAATTTGTTCATATTCAAACAAGCTTGTAACCAAACAGGCATAAGCTGTGCAAAGGAGGCACCCTTGCCCATCCACTTCAGCTGATGATAAAACTGGTCATGAAACATAAATACAACTTAATACTAAAACAGAAGTAAGTCAATTCAGAACCATATTGTACCATGGTAGAATCACCCAATAAAGTTTGAACAGCTTCTAAACCATGATAAGCTGTTATATATAATAATATCCAGAACAGCAGACGGTGGTCTCCTATAGAAAGTATTTCTGCAGTACCTGCATGTCAGGGGTGCGTCCTACAATCAATTAATTAAATGGACCTGTGATCAGCTGAGTGATATTGATCTGGGACTTAGTACTATACTAGGATGAAGTTGTATTAATATAATTCTACCCATTATTGTTGGAGAACTAAAACCTGATCAATTGTTTATTGATCACGTGGGGAGGCCAACTTTTCTAGACATTATGGGCCATAATGAATCTTTAAGAAGGGAATTTAATAATCATTTCAGGACATTTATTTAATTTCACCTGTGATCTAAATTCTTGAAAGATCTATGAAAGTGGCTTTTAAGGAACATAACATTTTTACTTTTTCTTTTCCTTTTTAGGAATCTTTGTCTAGATTATTATGTTTAATGAAGGATATGGCTATAAATCTGTTTTGGTATTTGATAGTCCATATGTGTATGATCTCACCATGAATGTGAACAAGTATAACGTGAGGTCCAGTTTCCATGGTAACAGTCTCAGTTCCACTTTGAAGATTACAACAGTGGAGATGAAACCAAACTTTCATAACTACTAATTGGAGATATTTAGACACCACTATCTCATTGACTCCACACCACTATCTCATTGACTCCATCAGTAATGGCAGCTTTTACAGTACAAATTAATGTTGTGGACTAGTGTATTACAGTTTTATTTGTACAAACTATAGTTAACTACTACAATATCTGTGAATGTTTTGTTCCCTTTGTATTTGGAGATCTATTTTATGATGAACATTAACACTAAACTAATAACCTGTAGAGCTGTAGATACCATGTACTGCAAAGGTGCAATAAGGCTTGCAGTCATGGAAAATATGTTTATCACAAAGACTAATATTACTCTTGATATGTAGCAAAGAGTGTCAATTTTTTCATAATACTACTGTTTAATGCAGTGTGTGTGTAAAGCAGTGTGTGTGTGTGTGTGTAAAGCATTTGTTAATTAGAATATGTGACACTTTCATTTTTCATAAGTAAAATAATGTTTGGCACCGTGGAGAGCATGTATTGAAGAGTTGTAATATGTGACATAACTGCACAATACAGACATTGGCCTACATGTGACATATCTGCACAATACAGACATTGGCCTACATGAAGTCTACTCACATTGGCTTCACAAATGCATGGATACCACATAACATGGCTAAGCTTTCACATTTGCAGCTATATAGTTCATATTTTGCATTACTTTTTTCAATTGATGCATGTGTATATAATCTATTTTCCTGTTTGTGAGGTAGCATACACTATATTTTAGTGACTTTACAGTAAGTTGTACTTGTTTCCATTAAATAAGATTATTTTTGAGCATAATCAAAATGCATTTAATAAATGCAGGTGTTTAGATGTTCATCGTATTTCACTGTTGCAGTCATTACACTTGGGTTATCCGCCAGCAGGCTACCCGCAGTCGGCCCAAGTTCCAAAGTCTTGGTCCGGCGCCGGTTGCTGCCGCCTCTTCCCTGATGTCAATGCGCCAGGGGTATAAAAGATGCAACCAACGCCATTTTCTTTAGTCTTTCTTGACGCGCGGTGCCCAAAGCAAAAGCAGTTCGCAAGTACCGGTGGGCCAACTCCTGAGATTTTCGAAATTGAGTTTCAGATCCAAAGTCTTCAATAAAGCTAAGTACCCCGTTGGGGAAACATTTTCTTGCTCCAGACCGATGTCATTAAAAGTTAATAATTGTATCTCTTGTGGGAAGCAAATACCTCATAAGGACTTTCATTCTTACTGTATACCTTGCCTAGTCCCTGACCACAATGTTACCAGTTGTCGGTTTTGTGCTAGATTCAATAAACGCACTATTAAACGTCAGTTTGATTTTGCTTTACATTATTTTGGCCGAAAGGTTTAATTACATAATGCCGTCGGAACAACTGATGACCGGAATTTATAAAAAGCGCAAAGACAAAGAAAAGGATAGGCATCCGAGGTCCAAAACCGACGCTGAAGCCTCTTCTAGGCCAGTCGCCGGTTCTCAGTGAGGCACTTTCGCAGCCCCTGACACCCGCCACCTCAGAGCCACAGGCCGTATCAGACAGCCACGTGGAGACACTGAGGCCTGTGGAAACTCAAGGTATTGGGCCTATGGAAACTATTCCCTCAGATGGGTCCGGAGCCACTGAGCAAGCATCGGCTTCTGAGGGTGTTTTCAGACCTTCACAGCTTACAATTAAGCCCACTACAGCAGCCAAGGCAAAGTTAAAAACACCATTAAAGACAAGGAAACAAGTACAGCATTCTACTGAACAGTCATCCATGCCAAAGAAACAGATGCGTAAAATGGCCAAAGACCTAATTACTTTAATCAGGGTTTCCCATCCCCCTCCTGACAAAAGGCCTAGGCAGGACACTGTGATTCCTCTGACCAGGTTTTTATTTCCTCTGATTTCTCTTCTGATCAGGGCTATTCTCTCCCTCCCTATGAGGACTCTGATGCAGAAGAGTCTATACCTTCAGCCTCTCCGCCTGAGGATTATTCTTTTGGGGAAACCCTGCACACCATGAGGGAGCATTTCCATTGGGAGAGCCAGGATTATTCAGAATCCAAGAAAAGGCTCAGAGACTTTCTTTTGTTGCCCCAGCACAGGCCCCTGGCTATTCCCCCTGTGCTTGATATTGTTGATGATGTTTTCTCTGAATTCAGTCTGACTCCTGATTCTTTACCCCCCTGCACCAGTCAAGCCAGACAGGTACTAAAGGGTCCCTGACTCTCATAAATTTCTTTACAAAAACCCTGCTGCAGATCCAGAAACAATTTCTCAGGGTCCTAAAGGGGTTAAGGCTTCCACTGCTAAAAATCCTGTCCCCTCGGATAGGGATTCCAGTGCTCTGGACAGATGGGGGGGGGGGGGAGTTTACACTTCTGCTACTTTAGCTGTAAGGGCTTTAAATTGCCAGTTTCACGTGCTTAAATATCAACAGTACCTCATGTCATTGTTAAAGCAGAAAATGGTTTCAATCTCAAAGTCCTGACAGTAAGGAAATGCAGGATTTATTGCATGCAGCTGAACAAGTGGGAAAGCATACTTTACAATGTAGTTTTGATTCATTAGAGGCTTTTTGTAGAGCCACAGTTACAGGCTCTGTTATTCGAAGGCATGCTTGGTTGAAAGAACAAAGTTTACCTGACCATGTTAAAGTAAAATTATTGGATGCTCCACTGCAGCATGATACTTTGTTTGGTGTTGAGGCAGAAGAGGTGTTAAAGAAAATGGAGGATAAAGCAAAATCAATGCAAACAGTAAAGGATTTCTTACAGGTTCAACTACCTAGGTTTAGCAGAAACTGGCCTTCAAAAAATTGGTCCTTTCCGGTGTCAGGCCACAAAAAGGCAGATACAGACGCCCAAGAGGCAGAACTTAGCCCCAAGACTCCTACAGACCTAAACAATGGGGTGCTTCAGCCCCCAAAGGAGGGGAAGTCAAATCGCAACCTTATAGGAAACAGTCCCAATGACTTCCCTCTACAGATCCCAAGCACTTACCTTTCGGCAGCACCCCTAGGGGGAAAGCTAGCACTTTTCTTAAAAAAATTGGCACAATCACCCAGGACAAATGGGTACTCTATATTGTTTCTCAGGGTTACAGGTTCCACTTTCACACGCTTCCAAAATCAAGAGGTATGCCGGACCTGCCACAAAACCAATGGGCAGAGGCGCAAAAACAAATTGCTGCTCATGGACATGAGAGCTATTCAAAGAGTACCACAGCAAGAACAGGGGCAAGGATTTTACTTAAGACTTTTCTTAGTACCCAGAAAGGACAAAACCTGGAGACCAATACTGGACCTGTCAATCCTAAATACTTTCCTGGATGTTCCAAAATTCAAAATGTTAACACTACAGCAGCTTCTACCTATGCTGGGCAAGAAGGCTTGGCTAGTTACTTTGGACCTCAAGGAGGCATACCTGCATGTCCCAATCAGACAAACTTGGAGAAGATACCTCAGATTCATAGCAGGCTCAATGCATTACCAATTCCCTGCACTGCCCTTTGGCTTATCTACTGCGCCCAGGGTCTTCACAAAATGCCTGGCACCAGTAATTGCATTTTGCAGACAAAAAGGAATTCAAATATATCCCTACTTGGACGACTGCCTTATTCAAGCAGAGAGCAAGGACATTTTACTAAAGCATCTGGTGTTTGTAAAATGATTACTAATTTGCCTAGGGTACACAGTAAACAAAAAGAAATCAAAACTAGTGCCCTCTCGAGATAATATTCCTGGGTGCAAGCTTAAATACAACTTCCCAGATGGCTCATCTCACGCCAGACAAACAAAGACAACTGACTCAATACTTTCAACTGATGGCAACAAAGACCCAGCTCCCTGCAAAAAAATTCTGCAGGCCCTGGGCTTCATGGCGTACTGTATTCTACTAATTCCATATGCAAGACTGCATATGAGGAAACTACAATGGTATCTAAAAAGTGTTTGGACTCAGCATTGTCACAGCCTGGAGACAATCATTACTTTAATTCCCTGCCTACAACAGGAGTTTCGATGGCGGTTCCAGGCCTGTCACCACAACAAGGGACAGCCTTTCACCTTACCCACAGCCAGGCAGACAATAACAATGGATGCATCGGATTATGCCTGGGGGGCACATATGGCAGGAAAATGTATTCAGGGCACGTGGCCCAAGGAACAAATGCATCTTCACATCAATCAGAAAGAGATGCTAGCTGTACAGAATGCCCTGACAGCTTTCAAGGACCTACTACATCCAGGACAACTACTAATAAAGATGGACAATACCACAGTTATGTGGTACATAAACAAGCAAGGGGGCACACATTCCTATCTCCTATGCAGGCAAGCCATGACCTTGTGGAACACAGCACTAACCTATCCGGTACATCTGCAGGTACAATTCCTGCCAGGAACAAAAAATACACTGGCAGACGAACAAGCAGAAATCTCATGGACCCTCATGAATGGAAACTAAATCCACAGGTGTTCAGCATGATAACAAGGAAATGGGGATGCCCAGACATAGATCTTTTTGCCTCCCCTCACAATTGCCAACTACAGACATTCTGCACAAGAACTTATTACTCTCAAGCATGGAAAGTGGATGCTCTATCATTCAGCTGGAAAGCCCTGACAGTCTATGCCTTCCCTCCAATGCCTCTTCTTACCAAGGTGCTCCTAAAAGTCAGACAAGTAAGGCCAAAAATGATCCTGATTGCCCCAGACTGACCACGCCAGCACTGGTACCCAATCCTGAAGAGCTTGTCTCAGGGCCCAGCTTGGCCTTTACCTCAAATTCCTCATCTTCTGACTCAACAAAATAATCAGATTCTACACAGTCAACTCAGAACCTTAAATCTGGCAGCATGGCAGATAATGTAGCCACTCAGACTGCACCTCTCTCTAAAGCTGTTATGGATGTCATTTTAGAAGCCAGGAGGCCCAGCACTAGGAAATCTTATTCAGAAAAATGGAAGAGATTCTGTGCTTGGAACCAGGCACAAGGGCTTTGAACCACTTGTTCCAAATATACCTCAGATTTTACAATACCTAACTGAGATGCTGGACAAAGGCCTATCTTTCTCATCAATTAAAATCCATGCCTCTGCCATTTCAGCTCATTACAATATGGAACCTCCTATTTTTTCACATCCTCTACTAAGACGGTACCTCAGAGGGGCAAAAAACAAGACCCCCCAAGGAGAGCACCATTACCAACTTGGGATCTCAATTTTGTTTTAGAAAAACTCACACTGCCTCCTTTTGAACCAGCCAGCACAGCTGATATAAAATTCTTATCATGGAAAACTGCTCTGCTCCTAGCAATAACTTCAGCAAGAAGAGTATCAGAGTTACAGGCATTAATGGCTGTGGAACCTTTCATCATTTTTCACCAGGACAGGGTTTCTGTCAGGACAAACACAACATTCATGCCAAAAGTAGTTTCCAATGTGACCCTGAACCAAAGCATTTATTTACCAACTTTCTACCCAAATCCCCAGAATAAAGGGGAGAGACTTCTGCACGCTTTGGATATACACAGACAGCTATGATTCTACTTGGTCAAAACAAAAGCTTTCAGAAAAACTGAGCAAATGTTTGTAGCCTATGCTGCAGGATCACAAGGAAAACCTATCACAAAGCAGACAATTTCAAAATGGATAGGACACTGCATCCGCTTCTGTTATGCACAACATGGCAAATCAGTGCCTAAGGTCATTAGGCCACATTCTACCAGAGCAGCAGCCACTTCAGCAGCCTTTCTCAGAGGAATACCAACCAAAGACATTTTAGAAGCTGCAACCTGGAGCTCAGTGCACACTTTCACCAAGCAATACCACTTGCCTCTCTACTCTAAATCCAGAGGAGGCTTTGCCACTGCAGTCCTACAGGGCCAGGTAACCTCTTCAAATCCAATTTAGACCCAGCCGCCCAACCTCAGCTTTGGGATTCAACCCAAGTGTAATGACTGCAACAGTGAAACACGATGAACATAGTACAGTTGTGTACCTACCGTAAATGTAGATGTTCGAGTGTATTCACTGTTGCAGTCCAGGTTACCCACCCACCATCCCCCCTTTTCATTGCTGGGACTTCTCTGTACTTTTCAACTCTATACAACCTATGTGGTGTATTTGCTTGTAGATGAAGGAAATGTATATATTACTACATGCATGCTTTTTGGCATGATTGTATTTTTCTAGCCTTCCTATCTGGGAGCACCTGACATCTAGGGCAAGAAAAACTGAAGAAAGTGGCATCTGTTGCATCTTTTATACCCCTGAAGCACTGACGTCAAGGAAGAGGCGACAGCAACTGACGCCGGACCAAGACTTTGGAACTCGGGCCAACTGCGGGTAGCCTGCCGGCGGATAACCCAAGTGTAATGACTGCAACAGTGAATACACTCGAACATCTGCATTTATGGTAGGTACACAACTGTACTTTTTTAGTATCACTTTTAACTCTTAAATTGCCCACATACTTGCCATTTTATCCAGTGGTCTTCCTTTGCAATATTTGACAGTACTGCTCATTCTGAACATCTGGTCTTCATTTTAGGATAGTGCTGTTATACAGCTTTTATATAGTGTACAACTTCACGACTCTGCCTGCAACTCTTGGCTTCACATTTCTTACAATATCTAATTGTTTGAGAAAGTATTGGTTGCTTATCTCACAGAAACATCAAACTGTTTGTCTTAAACAAACATCTGTGATTTCTTTTACACAGTTTGTTTATAAACTTTTTTTCATATCCAAAACAGTGAATCGGAAAACACAAAAAATAACTGTAGAGGCTCAACCCCCCTGCACCCCCACATCCCCTAAATTGTATATACCAACTCCGTGGTCACACTACAGTGGGAAATATAACACACTGAGGTCTAATTGTTATGTAGAATATTTAAAATAAAATCCATCATGCAAAACCCAGCAATGACTCCTAGGCTAATTCTTTCCCGCAAACAGCATAGGACCTTAGTTCATCTGTTTTACCAATGACTACAACTTCAGGCTATGAACTTTCCCTAAATTTTTATTCTTTTACTGTATCCAGCTTGAGATCTTGTAGTCTTTGCAGTTTTCATCTTAACAGCATCTCTATATCTGCTGATTTTCCATCACTTTCTTTACTGTGTGTTTTGCAACTTTTTTTAATAATAACAGCATTTTTGTCAATGCCAGGTTTCACCCATTGTTTCCTCTATTCTCTGTCAAGTTTGATCGTCTTTTCTAGTTTTCATCATAACAGCTAACAAAACTGAGTCCCTACTGTACAGTGCATCTGTATTCCAGAAGTGTGAGAAGACAGTCCTCATAGCTTGTGCTACTGCTGTCTCATGAGATTATTCACAGCTTGATTAGTTCTCTCCAGTGTGCCTCTTTTCATCACAGTTAAACAGGTAACCATTTGCTATTACAAGACTCATAAATATCAGTCCTAAAACTGTTAGACTTAAAATGAGAAAAAATATGGACTTGTATACATCAAGATCAAGGTTGCTCTTTCTCACTATTTTCCATATCCCTGAGGTATGGCAATCCTGAAGTTGGTGTATATGAAGTTTGAGAGAAGTGGTGATTTGCTCATAGTGTCTTTTTGGGGGAGTTGCCCCCTGCAAAAAAAAAAAAGTCAAGAGAAAACAATGAAGTTCAACATTCACTGCTTTCATGCATTTTCATACTATTTTTCCATAATTCCAGGGCTTGCAGTTACGAATCAAGGAATTACAGTAGGGAGACTTGTAATATAACCAAAAATTACACACTGTGAGCAACAGCAAACCAGCAATTACTTAATCAAAATTAAGAGCTTTAGTGCTCAAAATGAAAAGACTCTTGTCAGAATAATTAAAAGTAAATGGTGACCCAGCTTTTAAAGAACCCTCCAAGTCATGTGCCATTACAATACAACCAATGAAGGTGCACAGTCCTACTCTTAGTGAACTAAGTCCCAGATGTCTGACCTTTCCCCTAGCTGTACTGGGAAAATGGCAGAATGAGAAAATCAAAAGACCTGACTAATCACTTTAAAAAAGCCCCCTAAAGGACACCCAGACATCAGATGTGATATGCCTGCTAATGTAAACTACACAAAGCGTGTGCTGGAGACTGTGTTATATATTCCCAAGTTTTTTATTGACATAAATTAGCACTACAGTTGTCTTCTGACAGCCATGGCTGAAAGCTGAAGTTTGCAACAGTGCCCACTTGGAGATGTCAGACTGCTGAAAAGATTTTTCCCAAAGACGGACTTCCTTGAGATCATTCCACTACACACACACACATATATATATATATATATATATATATATATATATTTTTTTTTTTTTTTTTTATGTATATATGTGTCTCCTGCTGCAGTGAATCTTTTATTCTTACATCTGTCTACTGTTATGTTGTGTTATTGTACAGTGGTAATGTGTTGATTTCTGATTTGTCCTAAGTACGTTATTTTCTGAAGTTTGTGTATTTGTTGACAGATTTCCTTTCCTTTTTTTCTGAGAGATTTCATTGATGGAACCAAAGTTTAATACCAAAAATACATGAAACAATTATTTTTAATCCTTTTCTTGGTAGGGAAGACTAGGCAGGGATCATAATCAGTTTGTGCACAGACCACGTTGAGAAAATTGCAGTTGCAAACATTATACATCACTTATATCTACTCATTTTTAATTAAGTATTACATAGCTCATTCAAATCCTTCCTTCTTTTAAACTTTGCTCCTCCTCTGCATATAATGTACCCATAATTCCCATTTTTTCCTATGTAGTTTGCTCCTTCTATCTTCTAAATATCCTAATTCCAGTTGCTTTATCTCCGTTACTATATTCCCTACTTCTAGTAAAGTGGTTTAGACTTTGATTTCCATTTTCTAGTATTTGTTTTTTGGCAGCCACGATAATTAGACTCACAAGGCCTTACTATGTCTTGGCAGTTCCAATTCTGTATCATAGCTCAAAAAGATAATTTCCTTAGTTACACCAGTTTGTTCGCCCAGTACCTCTGACAACGCCTTCTGCCGGGAATCTTTAAAATCTGCCAACTAATTACACTACCATAAAACATGTTCCCAATTATCTCTTGCTTTCCTATTACACCTCCAACATTTGCTGTCTACCTGAGGGAGAATTATTTGGAGTCTACTTGGAGTATAAAAATACTTATGTAAACACTTCCAAGCAAAAGATCCTAAATCTTCTAGACTTTATTGCATATTTGGAAGATATACATGTATCCCCCATTGTTTCTTTGTGAATTGCTTATCCTGTCTTCCCAATCTGTTCTAACTTCCTCTGATTGATTCTTATAGTTGTCATGCAATATTTTATATTCTCTACTAATTATTCCTTTTTAACTGCAGCATCTGTTCTACATTCTGTTAAAAATTTTACCACTGCTGATCTTTCATTTAGGGCCCTCAATTTCTCTCTTTTTGCCTATACTCTGATAGCAATCCTTGATAGGGAAGGCAGTCTCTAACCTGCAGTCCAAATACATTCTTGGCATCTTCCCATTCTATTCATAGGTTCATAGGTTTATACTAGGCTATCTGCCCTAAGGCATTTATAAGCCTAGCCCAGAGTTTTTGTGGCTTACGCCACCCCTTATGTTAAAAAGTACTGTGCCCATTAGTTTGTTGTGCCTCTGTCCAGCAGTGACACAGAGATGATTCCCGGGGTAAACCTACGATCTCCCATCCACCGGTCAAGATTTCTCTTGAACAGAGCCAGCGAGGTGCTCTGCCTCACATGGACCGGGATTTTATTCCACAACATAGGGAGTCTCTGGCTGACAAATCTATCCCTCCAGCATGTCCTATTTATATCCGTGCTAAGGTCTATTACCTTTTCCTTTCTAGTTATTTGCTGCCAGTACCTTGGATCCTTTGCCAGTTTTCTCCAATAAATTCCAGCCCCCTCTTGGCTGTTGTCTGTATCCCTCATTACAATCATCCCTGTTGGCATAATATGTTTACTCCATTCCTGTGCTGCCATAGTTCTTAAAATACCCTCTGCTTCTTTATGAATATAATATTCTGTACGATTATTGTCGTCATTCTTAAGGGTCTGCATCCAAAATCACAGTCTCTCCTTGTTTCTTGAGCTTCTGCCCTTGTATCATCATCCTCCCTTTCCACTTTGAGTTATAGTTGTCTGCTTGTGCTGTGTATAAGAGCCTTAACGGTGTTGCTGTAAAATAACCCTTCAAATCGGATAATCCTAGTCTGCCTTGTTCTGCTGAAAAAAAAATCAACTTCTACCAATTGACCTTTGCTGTCTTCCCCTCCTAGATAAAATCCTTCCGCTCTTTTTTTAATTCCTGTCCACAACTTCTCCTCTGGTTAATACAAATATGTCTGCCCTATATATAAAACTAAAGGGACTATACAGATTTTAACTGCTTGTATCTTACTATCCGTATAACAAAGCTTCCAGTTTCTCAGTTTTTGTATTATCTTCTGTTTAGTCTCCTCACACATATCCTTAGCTGCCACAACAAAATCATTTTTTATCCATACTCCTAAATACTTCATTTTATCATGTTCACATAAATATGGATATTGCTGGACCAATTCATCTGTGGGTACATAATTTACCTCTGTTGCTTTTGTTTTAGCTTCATTAATTTTGCATCCTGAGAAGATTTGAAACTGTCTTAAAATGTTCCGCAACACTGCAATGACCCTTTCTGGTTTTGTCAGGCATAAAATAATGTCATCTGCTAATAGAGCCAACTGTTCTTGACTCCCATACCAGTTGTATCCTTGAATTTCTGTGTCCCTCATTTTCTTTGCCAGTGGTTCTAAATATAATGCAAACAACAAAGGGGAAAGAGGACACCTCTGTCTGGTTCCTCTGCTCAAGCAGAAATTATCAGAGCGGACCCCCACTCACTTGAATTTTTGCTTCTTATCCCTCACATATACTCCTAATCAAATGCTTCCATTGCCATGCTTATGAAGGGCATTGGAATCATTGCCCTGCTTATGAAGTCCCAACCTATTCTGTCAAATGCTATCTCTGCATCAAGACCCACCAACAACAGTGTTATTTTCTTACATTTTGCTTCCCTCTGGATCGTCCGTGTTCTGTTAATGTTATCAGATGTTTGCCTCCCCTCCACAAAACCATATTGATCAATATCTATCAATTCTGGCATCACTTTTACAATTCTTTTAGCCATTATAGACATAAACATTTTATAATCATGGCTTACTATTGAAATGGGCCTGTGTGAAGCTGGATCTGATGGCTGTTTACCCTCTTTAGGTATTACAGCTACCATCGCTTTCTTCTAAGATGTTGGTACTTCTCTTCCTCTTAAAATACTGTTAAACAAAACCTTCCAGATGCTTATCAGTTTTTTTTCTCTCCTAGCTTCCAAACTTCAACAGGAATACCATCTATTCCTGGGGATTTTCCTCATATTCTCTTATCCTAACAGTTAGTAATTGATCCTCATTTACCTCTAACCTTGGCATATTTAATTCTTCCAGAAACATTTCCATTTGCACCTTTTCTTGATTTCCTTATTTCTCTGCTTTATAGAGACTTTCATAAAATTTCTGAAGTATTTCTAGTACTTCTACAGGATCTCTTGTTATTTTCCTTGTTATAGGCTCCCTAAGCTTGGTGACAGCCCTTTCTACTTTCTGTTGCCGAGTCATTGTGCTAAAAGTTTTTGTGCTCTATAGTTATTATCAAAAAACAGTTGCTTGACAGCAGTCTTTCTAAACTCATGCATATTATTGAAGTAATCCCTTATTTTCTGTGTAGCATTCTGCAGTTGCTCCTGTTTTTGTTCTGTGGAATTCCCTCTATTTTGCAATGCTTTAACATTTGTCAGTCCCTATAAACAATTATTGTTACTTCTTAACTATATCTCCCTTTCCTTTATTTCCATCCTAGTTTTAAACTTCAGTTTAATTTTATCCCACTCCCTAGCTATATTTTCAGAAGAATTATCTGTCTTCTCTAATGGCTCCTGAATAATTTCCAAAACCCATTCCTTAAATTCCTCTCTTTTCAGCAGATAAGTGGGAAAGGGCCAGTGTCTCATTTTTATTTTATTACCTTGTGTTTTTATTTTGGTTATTATTGGCGTGTGATCTGAAATACTTATTGGGTGCATTTCAAGACCTTCAGTTAGGTGCATATGTTCCTGTGAAATATAGATTCTGTCTAACCTAGCCCAGTTTGTGCATCTTGGAGAATAATATGCAAATTCACTTCAAATTCGTAGTACTGAATTCACATCTCCCATGCCAAACATTTTCATATATATCTTCTAAAATCTATCCTGCTTTGTTGTATTTTCCCTTCTTGGCCCCCACACACATCTTCACTGTTGCAAACCAAATTCCAGTACTCACCTATAAGTAATATTCCTTGCTGAAACTGATCATTTCTCCCAGAATTTTCTTAAGCTCTATTATAGCAGTTTTAGGTGGACTATAAATACATGCCAATGTAATCATTCTCCCTTGCCATTAGCCCCTTAGTACTACAAATCTGGGATTGTTGTCTTTTCTTCTTCTTCTATCACTATTGGAGCTCCTCTGGCAATTAATATAAGTACTCCTCTTTTCCTTTGCTCCAGGTATTCCACTGAATAACCACCCTGAAACCCTTTCTTTATCAAATTTACATGTTCAGTTTTCTTCTCCTGTAGCATATTTTGATATAATTCACTGCTCTTCCTTGTTGTATTTATTTGTGAGACCATTCAGATTTAAACACAGTACAGAAAGCACTATTTCTTATATAGTTATTGTTCCCATATTTTATGTATAACTGCTTTTTTGTTAAATGTCTAGTTCCAACTTTTATGTTACATGCATATATTGTTTGGCAGCTTGGTCTTTTATACAGTTGTTCCTTGTCATATCCATTTCAGCCTATGTCACATCTTACAAGACTTTTTTGTTTTATTGAAAGCCCTCAAAAAAAAAAGCCCCCCCAATACCCCCTTAAAACCTATGAATGTAATAATAACACACAAAACTATGTACAGCTTCAAAGTTTGAAGTTTTACTTTCCTGATAAGAACAAAAGTTCTAAACTGATAGCCACACACAGATAAGGATAACCAAAAAGAAAGGTCATTTATGCTAAGGCACATGGTGCAGTCTCTGCTTTTAGTAAGTGCTGTCTAGTTTTGTCTTAACTTTAAGGTCTCCCAGCTGAGAAAAACGGTTGAATACTTTCCCCAAGCTATTTCACTTTATCAGATTGCCTTCTAGGGACATGCAAACCAGACACAAAACTGCTAAGGATACATTGTTTACCAGAAAAAAAATATTCAGTATTCTTTTTCATTTGCTTGCTTTCTGTTAAAACTTGTTACTGATAAAGCCAAGGGCCTTGACCCAGTCATTCCCCTATGCAAGCATGAGAAAAAGCACACAATTTTTTCCTTTTGTCATGCTGTCTTAACCAGACCCTTTCTCTCTCCGTTTTTACATTGCACTGGCTACATTTCTTAAAACTGAACAAGGAAAGAGAGAAGGGAGAAAAAGAAACAAACAGAAGCACCTGTTTATATCAGTATCCCCATTACATTTAAAAATAATTGAAAAAAAACTTTACTTCATAGCTTGCAAAGAAAGTCGTGCACCATTAAAGTAGTACCATTAAGATTGTTTTTTTTTTTACTTAACAGTTAACTTTTTTCCTCTTCTTACCCTGTCCCAAGTATTTTTCCAAATATTAATGACACGAAGTAGGGCCTATACTTTAGAGCCCCCTACAAGTCTAACAAAGTCCATGAAAATCCAATATTTCCAAATCCTCTCTTTCTGCAGTGTTTCACAGGTATAATTATTGCTTTGTAATCCCACATTTTTCAGTTTCCAAGTTACTGATATTATTCTCCGAACATTAATAACATGAAGTAGGGCATATGCGTTAAAGTCCCCTACAGGTTTAACAAAGTCCAATATTTTCAGATTTTCTTCTGTTATGTTTCACAAATTAAGTTTTGCTTTATCACCCCACATTTGTCATTTTCCAAGTTCCTAGCTTTATTCCTGTTCATCACCATCCCCCAAATCCTGTCTCTGTTTCATTTCCAATGTATTCTTGATTGTTGTAATTGGCTCTTATGCCATGGGTGCAGTCTCTCTGTAGTCTTTATCGCCAGAAGACAGAAAGCAGAGCCTCTTTCTGTTTCCCAGCTCACCCTTTGTTGGACAAAAATTTGTATTTTCTCTTTAGCATGTACTTCATCAAAAAATGATTTTATCCCTCCAGGGAAAAATATTTTGAAGATGACTATATGGTTTAAATCTCATGCCTGCTTGTCAACATCCCATAAATAATGGAATATGTTTACTCCTCTTCTGCCTGGTGAACAATGAATAGTCATTCTCCACAAACACAATGCTCTCTCTCTCATTTCAGCACCTTGTTCTTCTGCCACAGTTTTGACAGAATCAAATCTTTCTGCCAGTAAGACTGCATCTTTACTGTTAAAGGTGTAGATTGTTTTCTAGTAACCAGATTTCGAGCATACACACAATGTGACCTTTCAATTAACAATTACTGTTGTGGAATACCAGTCCAGTTGCGTAATTGTGCTTTCATAAAATTAATACAGTCTATTCCTTCCAGCTTTTCTGGTACAGCAGAAAATCGCAGGTTTTCCCTACTCGCTCCATCCTCTAATTCTGTTATTTTTTGAAACATCTCTTCTAGTGCAGTCTTATATTCAGCCAGCCTTTTCTTCATTTCAGCCTCCGAGTTTTGCAGTTCTGTCACCTTATCTGAATATTTGTGTAAAGCTTTTTCCAGCTTTTTATTGTTTGTGTTGATATTTTAACTCACTCTGAAGCTGTTTTATACTTTCCTCTATGTTACTAGAAGTCATGTCTGGAACTTGCACTGCTTCTCGCTGAACAATTGCAGTACTTCTTCAATTCTGTGTTTGTTCCTCACCTTTTGTAGAGATTTTCCTCCAGGTCCTTTATATTTCTTTTTTCTGGAATCCAGGCAGTGCACTTACTAGTCAGTTACTGAAATTTCCCCAGAAATCTAGGTCCACAGGCTTTCTGTGCTAAGTTTCTGTTTTCAGACTGGGAGAGCCAGAATTAAGCTGTTACTCAATGTGCAACCATCTTTTAAATCTTAGGAAAAAAGGCATCTTGTATGTACCAAGCTGCATGGTGTTTTTTTTCTTTGTACTGTATTGTATGGTCACCCACATTTGCCAACTGTATGAAGCACTTGCTACAATTTAACAGCAAATGGTTGTTATTGAAGCAGCCATCAGATACGTTTTCACTATGAGCCCTAACTCACTTCCTCTGACACATGCCTTTTTGTTTTTTTTTCTTTTGACCACAGCTGTATTGAATTCACTATTTATCAACTTCTATCCAAAATCAACATCAACACCCTATCACAATAGTATAGCTATCAAGCTTACATATTCAGTGTTTTCATAAAACATTTTGACGTTTCACACTGTAGGCATTTTCCTACCAGTTATTCACTACTCTTTTATTGTCATTTTCAAGTGTCCTTCCTTATCACTGTTGTAGTTTTCTTTACAACTGGGATATCCTGCCAAGGACAGACAAATGTCTGGCCAGCATACCAAAGCCTTTATAGCTTCTAGGCATCATGCATCAGACAGATGCCCTACGTCCAAGGTATAAGATACACGTGTGACATAAAAGCATCTAATCCTCAGAACTTCTTTGCTGCCAATCCAAATACTACCTTGAATTTGGTCTGCAAGACTTTCACCAACTTGGTTCAGCTACTGAGCATGCTAAAAATAAATGCCTTATTGAGGTTTCTTTCTTCTTTTTGGTTTATCTTTCACATCATCCATGAAGGTGAAATGGGTGTGTAGGAGGCAGATTCCCCAAAGAGATAGACATGAGTAGTACCTGTTTTTGTTTAGGTGCTTCACTCTGCCATACTCACTGTGAGATTTGTCAGGCTTTTGTCCCTAAGAGTCTCCAAAGTATAATGTTGTCACCTTCCATTTACTTGGAGAACCAGTTTCTAAAACTATTATGTCTGAAGCCACCCGCCAGCTGCCACTTAAGAAAAAAGCCAAAAAGATGCACACTGAATCAATGAAGAACCAGAGGATCATTTGGTGCCTATGTCAGTTCCCTCTGTTTCAACCCAGTTGGAGGCCGACACAGGGATGCCTACCCATATGTCCACGAAGGTTGTGCGTGCATCTGCTGCAGATGTGGAGAGGTAACCACAGCTGATTATATTGGAGGGGCCAAAGGGGATTCCCAAATGCTTGTTAAGGAAAAGGAACCAGATACCGTCATTGAATCTAGGTAGGGGTCTGAACCTCCTAGATTTGTTAAAGCTTATGTTCCTTTAAAAAAGAAGCAGAAGATAAGGCTTGTGGCTCCTATGGCTAAGGATCCACTCAAGAAATGGCAGGATTTTACTCAGAGGCTTTTCAATGCCATTATAGGTCTAAAGACCCTTCAGGAGTTATCTTTTCCTGTTTGTTCCCTAGCCTTCTGCTTGGGAATCCGACTCCTCTGAAGAAGAGTTGGATTTGGACTCAGATCCACTCTCCTCTTACCCTGGGGTCTGAAGAAGAGGATTCACTTTTTCCTGATTCCTCTCTGGAGGAATTCTCTTTTGGGAATACTGTGGTTCATATGATAGAATACTTTAAGTGGAATTGTTCCCAGGCTTCTGACATTTAAAAGATGTGCTATGAACTCTTGCAGATAGATTCTATCAGGCCTTCTGCTGTTCCTCCATTTTTGGATGCCCTTTTGTACATTTTCTCTTCGGCTTCACAGAGCCCCAATTCACAGCCTCCTGCATCTGAAAAACCTGACAGGTTCTGTTAAGCTCCTGAAGCTCAAAACTTTTTGTATTTAAGTCTTTCCTCTGATCCAGCTGTTATTTTTTGCAACTACTGGTAAATCATCTAAATTGCTGTCCTCCTCTGAGCTTTTACCTTCTAATAAGGACAGTCATTCTCTGAAAAATTATTGGAAAAAGTGTATACTTCTGCTACCTTAGCTTTCAGGGCCATTAACTACCAGGCCCATATGACTAGGTACATTCTGGTTCTTCTGCCTAAGCTTGCAGGTATTTTGACTAATATGCCTTACTCTGAGGCAGAGAATTATGCAATTTTTCTTTTGAGTTCTGCTTCTCCGGTCGCTCATCATTCTATTAAATGCAGCTATGATGCTGCTGATGCCTCCTGTAGGGCAACTGCAGCTGGATCCATGATGAGGAGGTATCGTTTGTTGCACCTACTTGGCTCTTCCTGAGGACATCACGGCTAAAACACAGGATGATACTTTGGATGATCAAAGTCTATTTAGTACTGCAGCTGTTGAGCTCTTTAAGACCCTAAAAGATAAGGGTAAAGTTATGCAGGCTCTGAAACAAAGTATTCTTTCTCCTGTTCCTAATTTTCAAAGAAATTCTCTTAAGTCTTCCTTTGTCCATTGCAACCTTGACAGCTTTCTCAAGGTAAATGGGCTTCCAAAAGAGTTTTTCCTGATCAGCCTTTTCAGAGTGTTAAGGGTCAAAATGGAAAGTTCCATTGCAACACATTTTCAACAGTTTCACCGTAGTAATAATGAAGTGCTACAATGCAAAACAACGAACACAGTATCCAGCAAATCTTTTAATAAAATCTCTGATGTCTCAGCCAAAGCCTTCAAGGAGAATAAAAATGTGTACAAGCACCCAGCTTATATAACAAAACAATAAACCAATTAAACAATTAAGCAATGTGATTATGTGATTTCTTATTATAGGTTTGTGGACGATTTAATATTCTTGGTGGATGCTGATGAGAGTGAGATTAAGGAATTTGTAAATGATATTAGTAATAACAGATTTTCTATGAGTTTGATGGTTTGATAATGGGACATGTGGTTCCATTTTTGGATGTAGTTTTAGATATTTCTGATGGTATGAAAATTACTACTTCAAGTAATAGAAAGTTTGAAGGTACTAATTTTTATTTACATGGTACCAGTGGTCATCCCCCTCATACTCTGGATGCATTACCATATGGTGAAATGTTACGTACTTATAGATTATGTGGGAGACCTGATATTTTTCAGCAAGAAATGAATGGTCTGGTGGAATCTTTTTTGAATAGGGGATATAATAAAGATATTTTAAATAGATGTTTTGATAAGTTGGTTAAAAGGGTTGAGACTTTTGATGGTGCAAATAGTCATTATTTTCATAATAATGTGGCTGAATATAATAATGATAGGAAGTATAAGGAAAATATGTATTTTGTGACTACCTATGGATGTTTTACCTCTCAATTTCTTGATATAGTAAAACAATGTTGGTCTTTTTTACATTCTTGTAAAAATGTCCAACAATGGCTGAATGTTAATCTAAAATTTTCTTTTCGGAGAGGTAGAAATATTAAAAACTTTTTAGTTAAAAGTAAATGTAGTATACCTCCACCTTCATTATATAAAGAACCATGTAAAATTGGCACCTTTCCTTGTGGAAGGTGCAAAGCCTGCAAATATATTGTACCTTGTTTTTCTTTTATTAATGATGTTAAGTTTATTTCTGTTAAGCAATTTTGTTGTAATTCAGTAGGGGTTATTTATGCTCTCTGTTGTCCATGTAATATTTATTACATAGGAGAAACAAAAAGAACTTTTAAACTAAGACTGTTAGAGCACATAAGGGACATTAATAATGGCAATATAGAAAGCCCTGTAGCTCTACATTTTTTAGAATGTCATAATAAAAGTAGTGTAGGTTTGAAAGCTACTATTTTAGAACAAGTTAAGCTATCATTGTATTGTTAGCAGGATGTTAAAACTGTTTTATTACAAAAAGAAGCTTTACTTATTTTAAAGTACAAGACTATGTCTCCTTATGGGCTCAATGAGGAGTTCAATTGGAGAGTATTGCTTAATTAATTGCTTAATTGTTTAATTGGTTTATTGTTTTGTTATATAAGCTGGATGCTTGTACACATTTTTATTCTCCTCGAAGGCTTTGGCCGAGACGTCAGAGATTTTATTAAAAGATTTGCTGGATACTGTGTTCGTTGTTTTGCTACTGGTTGCCTTTTTCGTTGGTTTTTGATGTCTTCTGATCCACAGTACCATCTTCCCAGGATATTTAGAGAGACCAGAGAAGGGAACCATATGTCTCTCGACAATTTCCTTATTAATTCAGCCAATTCATCTGAGAGAGGTGAAAGAGGTGAGCGTTCCACTTCTCAGAGACTGCCAACTGAGAATAATGTGATTTGGGAGAAGTGGGAGGAAGAAAGAAGAATGCGGTCTTCCAACCCCTTTTCATGTGTTGGAAGGAAGATTCCCTTGTCTGTTAATGCAGAAAATAAGTTACTGTTTGAAGAGTTGGAGAAATTGATGTGGAAAGAGACCGCAGTACATTACAATATATGTGGTCTACAAAAGTATGTAGAGACAGATACAACTCCAAGGGGTCTTAGAGTGTTTAAAGACCCCTCAACTCCATTTGACCTTTCTTTGGACTCTGATTGTGGTTTTCACAAGAGGTGGGTTAATGCTGCACATGTTTGCGTTACTGAATGGTTACATATACTTATTGAACGTGATTTACTTAAACAGAAGGAACTGTGTAATAACATTAAAAAAATGTACACAGACTTGTCCAATACTGTCTCTGTAGCAATTTTTGATGAGTTTCTACAACAAACTAACAAGAAACTCAAAGATTATGAAGCTACTTTAATTGAGCGTAAAAAAGGCAAGCTTCTCCATGATGTGCGTGATTATGAAGCCAATTGGGCTTTTCTATCTAAAGCACAACGCACGAAAGTGCGTAAAAAAGTTAGGTTTCAGTCCGGCAAACAGATGAACAATTCTCACTTGTCTTCAGCGTCGGAAGGGGGATACACGTCTTATGAAGACGAGGAATATGATTCTGAGTTTCCAGTTTTGCCGGTTGCACAACAGAGGGAGAATTTTCGCTCTACATTTCGGGGAGAGGCTGCGACCTCTTTTCAGAATCAACATGGACAAAAACGGACATGGGACCAGTCCTCCTTTCCAGGTGGGCAACGTTATGGACAGGGGGGATTTAAAAGGGGTAGAAGATGATTGTAACGTAAATGGTGCAAGGTGTTGTAATGCTTCAGAATATGTTATTAACTTGTCTGGATACGAGTTCAACTGTGTTGAGATGTCTGTACTCAACAGGGGTTTGAAATTTATCCCCACAGTTGTTACTCGTCTCCATGAATTAAAGAAAGATATGTATATTTTCGGTAGGAAGTTGCAGTTAAAGTATTTTTTCAATAATGCCTCGATGATTTCTAGTCCAACTGATGAATTAAATAACAGTAGCTCTTGTGATAGCTTTTTTTCTTGTTTTTCAGATGAAGCTGCTAACGCATATTGTAAATTAGATACTACTAAGATACCTACTGTTAGTAACTTTATGCCTGGGAATTTGAATAATGATATATGTCAGTTTGTGAGTTTAGTCAACTTTTTCACTGAACAAAATTACAAAAAATATATGAGTAAGAAAACTAATGTCAAATATAATTTGCAACAGAATGAGTGGCAAGCTTTAGTAAACCTTGGTAAAAGAAGCGACATTATTTTTAAACCATCTGATAAAGGCAACAAGTTAGTTGTGATGAATTTTGCTGATTATTTTTCTATGTGTATGGAACATTTAAAGGATAGTAAAACCTATAAAGTAGTATCTGTAGATGTATATTTAAACTCCATTCAGGAATATTTAGATTTGCTGAATAAAGGGGTTAGGTTAGGTTATTTTTGTACTGCTGATGTCAAAAAGAAATTTCAGACAGAAGGTTCAAGAATGGCCCTTTTTTATTGCCTACCCAAAATACATAAAAAACTTGTCTATGCCTCCTGGGAGGCCTATAGTTTCTGGTTCTTTGTATTTTTTACATAATTTGGGTATTTTTTTACATCAATTTTTGGCTCCTTTTGTTTATAAGTTGCCATCTTATATTTGTGATGTTTTTGATTTTTTAAATAAGATGAAAGGGACAAAAATAAATAATAGAATGACTTGGTTCACCATTGATGTTAAGAGCCTCTATACAAATATTAAACATCATTTTGGTTTGGAGGCTGTTAGATATTTTGTGGGTGACACTCCGGTCACAGAATTTGTTGTGGAGTTGCTTCATTTTTGTTTGACTCATAATTTTTTTGAATTTAATGATACTTTATATCATCAGTTACAAGGTACAGCCATGGGGGCTTCTTTTGCCCCCATGTATGCTAATTTATTTATGGGTTTATTTGAACTAGAAATAATTTATAAACATAGGTTTTTTCTATCTCATGTGATTTCTTATTATAGGTTTGTGGACGATTTAATATTCTTGGTGGATGCTGATGAGAGTGAGATTAAGGAATTTGTAAATGATATTAGTAATAACAGATTTTCTATGAGTTTTGATGGTTTGATAATGGGACATGTGGTTCCATTTTTGGATGTAGTTTTAGATATTTCTGATGGTATGAAAATTACTACTTCAATTAATAGAAAGTTTGAAGGTACTAATTTTTATTTACATGGTACCAGTGGTCATCCCCCTCATACTCTGGATGCATTACCATATGGTGAAATGTTACGTACTTATAGATTATGTGGGAGACCTGATATTTTTCAGCAAGAAATGAATGGTCTGGTGGAATCTTTTTTGAATAGGGATATAATAAAGATATTTTAAATAGATGTTTTGATAAGTTGGTTAAAAGGGTTGAGACTTTTGATGGTGCAAATAGTCATTATTTTCATAATAATGTGGCTGAATATAATAATGATAGGAAGTATAAGGAAAATATGTATTTTGTGACTACCTATGGATGTTTTACCTCTCAATTTCTTGATATAGTAAAACAATTTTGGTCTTTTTTACTTTCTTGTAAAAATGTCCAACAATGGCTGAATGTTAATCTAAAATTTTCTTTTCGGAGAGGTAGAAATATTAAAAACTTTTTAGTTAAAAGTAAATGTAGTATACCTCCACCTTCATTATATAAAGAACCATGTAAAATTGGCACCTTTCCTTGTGGAAGGTGCAAAGCCTGCAAATATATTGTACCTTGTTTTTCATTTATTAATGATGTTAAGTTTATTTCTGTTAAGCAATTTTGTTGTAATTCAGTAGGGGTTATTTATGCTCTCTGTTGTCCATGTAATATTTATTACATAGGAGAAACAAAAAGAGCTTTTAAACTAAGACTGTTAGAGCACATAAGGGACATTAATAATGGCAATATAGAAAGCCCTGTAGCTCTACATTTTTTAGAATGTCATAATAAAAGTAGTGTAGGTTTGAAAGCTACTATTTTAGAACAAGTTAAGCTATCATTGTATTGTCAGCAGGATGTTAAAACTGTTTTATTACAAAAAGAAGCTTTACTTATTTTAAAGTACAAGACTATGTCTCCTTATGGGCTCATTGAGGAGTTCAATTGGAGAGCATTGCTTAATTAATTGCTTAATTGTTTAATTGGTTTATTGTTTTGTTATATAAGCTGGGTGCTTGTACACATTTTTATTCTCCTTGAAGGCTTTGGCCGAGACGTCAGAGATTTTATTAAAAGATTTGCTGGATACTGTGTTCGTTGTTTTGCTACTGGTTGCCTTTTTCGTTGGTTTTTATGTGCTACAATGCACTATTTTAGAAAAAAATGTGTCATTATATGATATGAGTAATCTTAAAAAACTGCTTCTGTTTAAGGAAGCAGTATATATTCTCAAGTTTGATACTTTATACCCACATGGGTTGAATGAAGAGTTAAATTGGAGATTGTTGATTTACTTGTTTAATTGTTTAATTGTTATAATTTTTAGTATTTAGGCAAGCTCTTTTAAGATGTTTCTTTACTCCTTGAAGGCTTTTTCAGCTGAGACGTCAGAGAGAGATCTATTTTGTATTGAGCAGTAAATCTACTGAGGAATCTGTGGCTGGTCGTATTTTATTTATTAAGGGTCAAAAGCTTTCTTTCCCTGACAAATCTGCTTACATTTGACACTCATCTACTTCTACTCCTCAGACAGATTCCTTTATCCTTTTGGTTGACTCTTTTTCTGTCTGGCAACAGATCACCACAGACTCCTGGGTGCTTTCCATTATCCGGAATGGTTATTTTATGGTTTTGAAGTCCCTTCAACCATTCTCATGCTTTCCTCAATCTCTTCCTTGCCAACTGCCTCATTTTACTTTAGTTCTCCATGATCTTTTGTTACAGGGACCCATCCAACATGTTTCCCCTTCTCAACAGGACAGGTTTTTTTTTTCCCTCCAAGATGGTTAATGTTCCAAGGAAGAACGGATGTTGGAGGCCCATTCTAGATCTCTCTCTCTCTCTTCTCAGTACTTTTCTAAAAGTTTCTTCCTTTAGGATATTGTCTCTCTAAATGCTGTTTCCTCTGTTGCTTTCCCAAACTCAAGTGCCTTTGGTGCAGAAGGCTGTGGGTTATATTCCAACAGTAGGCAGATCAATTGCTGAGTCCTTAGTATGCTGTCCTTCAGATGAGATGCCAAACCAAGGCCCCATCTGCTTGAGTTTGGGGTAGCACAGGTGGATGATGAAGATCCCAAGGCACCTATCCAAAAGAGTAGGGGTCCATTATTAAAATTCACAATATACAATATATACATTTTGTATAGAAATTTTACAGCTCATTTACAATTATGTATAATTCATTCACATATTTTCAAAAATTTTAAACTTTCAATCCCCCCACCATTTTTTCCACAACCAAAATCTTATTTTCATCAACATTTCTGACAGTATCCATTTCCCATTAAATTTTATCTCATTCATTCTTTCATTCTGGACAATCCACATTGTACAAAACAGTATTTAATCTAATCTATCCATATAATTTTGTTTCAGTCGTCCATATTTACACATTTAACATTTGTCAATCCTTTTAAACATTTTTTTTACATATTTCTACCCACAATTGATTTACTCTCTTACATTTCAGAAAAAACATGTTCGGTGGTCTCTAATTCCCCACAATATATGCAAATTATATATTTTATTGTTTTATATGGCATGTTTGCCTTTACTGGAAGCCTATTTATAGACAAGCTCCACAAAAATCTGTACATTCCATATATTTTTTACATCTTTTCATTCTTGCTTTTGCAACTTTTACTTTTTTTCTCTTAAGTGCCTCCAAGGGTAAATACAATAACATTGTCCCATTATATTTTCATACCATTCTTTCATATTCTTTTCTATATTTCTTAAATCAATCTTCCATAGTAATGTTTTCGCTTGATATAGTTTCATTTCCATACAAGTAATTCCTTTACTTCTTTTTAAACATTAAGCTTTTCCCATATTGCTTTATATTTTTCTGTATAATCTTTATTAACAATTTTCCTTTTTTTTCCTGTCAATGTTTTATATAAATTCAGTGAAGCTATCTATACATTTCGGTTATTAAACCCAAACTTCCTTCCTTTTTGTAACATAAAGAAATTACTCTCTTAATAGGGTTCAGTGTAGATCCTCATATAAATGTAAATAACATATTCAATCATTCTTTTTCACATTCTAATGGTATCATAAATACACTTTAGATGTGCCATCTTACCTTGTTGTGTCTTTCGGCTTTTCCCGGTTAGGGGTTGCCACAGCGGAACTCCGGTTCGCTAATGATTGGTAGTTGATTTTTACGTGCCAAGTTACCAGCCCTGACACACAACCTTCAGTGAAGGTACGCCCATTCACGCATGTCACCACGCAGAAAATGCTCTAGCTGAGATTCGAAACGGACAACGTCTTACTGTGAGGCGACAACGCTACCACAGCACCACCTCTGCATGTGCCATCTTACCTAATATTACTGAATTAAATAAACCTGTTTTTTTATTATACGCAGGTTTAAATGTCCTCCAAATATACAAATGTTCCTTATTTTAAGTATCATATCCTTCCATTGTGTCACACTCTGTTGCTCATTACCAAACTTTATTCCCAGAATTTATATTTCTTCTTTATTAAACTGACTACTTTTTATTTCTTCTGAGAACCCCAGTCCTTTACACTTTTCCTCATTAATGCTCAAACCTGTCACCTTTAATTCTTTGTCAAGTATCTTAATAGCTAAACTCATCGATTCTTTACTTTTTACAACTATTACTAGATCGTCTGAATAAGTGAACATTATTGGAATCTGAGTGCCCTCTGATGTACAATATTTAAATTCCTCCAGTAATTAATTTATCTTGGTATTTACTGCAGTCATAATTAATGGAACTAGAATACTATTTGCTGGACATCCTTGCTTGATACCACTTTTTTATTTCTATTGTCTCACTTAACCAACCATTAACCACTAATTTTGCATTATTTTTGTTATATACTGATTTCAAAATGTTGATTATTTTATTTTGTATATTCTTTTAAAATTTCCCATAATGCTTCCTACTGAATCTTGTCACTTGCTTTACTTACATCTCCTAGTAATATTTTCAATCCTGTTTCCTTATTTATTGCATCTGCCAATCCTCTTATCGTTAAACGTTCTTGACTGACTTTTTCTTTTATTCCAGTAACTTAGAAAACCACAGGCTGTAGGCTCTGTCCACTCCAACAAACAACCGGAAATGGTTATAAATAAATTTATTGTAAGCGCTTTCGCTGGTAGAAAATTCCCCAGCTTCTTCAGACAAAAACCTTTTTACCATGAAATACAATTTTAAAAGTACATTTAAAAACCAGGCTATCAGTGAAAAACATTGAGCCTCATGATGTCATGCAAGCATTTAAGAATTAAAGCAACACAGCATTAGACCATTTCAGTAACCGTAATGGTCAAAATTCCAGCCTTACAACATACTGACTACTAATGAAAACAATCACAATTGTCAGTATTATTGTGTACTTTAACATAACAATGTGCAATTTATGCTTAATTAAAAAATGCACATTATTTAAAAATCTATATGTTACTCTACAAACATCAGCACCAACATTCAAAAACCTACTGATTCTTACCATCCATATGGCTGTTATTAAAAACCATGAAGCAATCAGAACTAAACTTGAAATTCGTAGTTGGAAAACTATGGCATCCTGGCCAACAACAATAAACATAATATAAAAAATACTGAATATAATTTGGGACTTCCATTTTATGCCCAAGATGAACATAATAAGTAAAAGCCATTCAAACATGCATGTGTATGAAATAAACTATGCAGACTAAGCTATACTGTACCTCATTCCATACACATACAGTGAAAGGTTATACAATTATATCGGTATAGTGACAGGCAATGCATACATTATAGCTCATCTGAAACAACATATAAACCACTTTCATCTAGCTAAAGCTTTCTTTTTTAATAAGCATTTTATAGACAATGTTTCATTTAGCCCTGCAGAGTGTGAGCTCCTGTCCGAATCTGCCATGCTAATTCGGCTTCTTCCAATGCCAGCTCCCAGAGACCCCCTCTTAAATTTCTCTCTCTTTTTTCTAAGATTGCAAAGGAAAACTTATGCGTGGGACATTCGAAAGTGTGTTTTGCTAATGCACTAGTGATTACTGAATTACTGATACTGTATGAATGTTCATAAATTCTTTGTCTAATTTTTCTTTCGGTTTTCCCTATATAGAAAGCTTCACAGTGGTCACAAATTGCTGCGTAGACCACCCCCTGGGAATCACAATTGAATTTAGCATTTAGAACATAGTCTCTATCTCTGATTGTTATTACCTTGGTGACATTGATAAAATGACATTGATGGCATCTGCCACATTTGTACATCCCTGTGTGGCCCTTGACTATTTTTTTAGAATTCTCGACCAAACTTTTCAAATTAGAGCCTCTTCTATACGTAAGCTGGGGCACTTGACTAAAGGCTGTTCTTAGACCATGATCGTCTTGAATGAACCTATATTGGGAATCCAAAGAAAAAGTTGTCAGGAATCTAATGTCCTGCATAATATTAGGGAGCTGAGAGTGATTGTTCTCTACCTCTGGGTGTAGCCGGAGGGGGTTGATATCATACCCTTTTGACACCAAGGGGGAGAAGTGTCCTGTACGTCTTTTATTAATTACTTCATCAAAGATAAATTCTGTGAAAGCCTGTGTGGGTAGCCCCTCTTACTAAACATAGATTTTAAGAATTCACATTCCAAAATGAAGTCTGCAAAGTTGGACACCATTCTTGCTGCCCTTACTGCCTGCGCCTGCCCTTTGACTACTGCTTTCTTTTGATGCAGCGGGTGGCAGCTAGAGAAATGCAAGAATGCAATTTGAATAGGTAGGCTGGAGAAAATGGTCGTCCTAAATCTAGTGTTTAAATGGTCTTTTGAAAGATGGATATCTAAATAATCAATTTCTTCATACCCTATTTGAGAGGTGAATTCTAAAAAGTTGGTATATGTTGTAATTTCATCAATAAATGTTAGAATTACAGAAACTTCACCTTTCCATATTAGGAATGTCATCCTGGTATCTTGTGTACATGGTAACATGTTCCCTAAATTTCAAATTTTTAAATAAAAATTTTCGTTCCCAATAAGCCATTACACTATTAGTTTTTCTGTAAGAACAACTGATTTTCAAAAAATAAAAAGTTATTCAAGACCACCTCTAACAGTGTTTCAATGACATAGATGTCTTTATTGTCAAGCCCATTAAGGTGATGGAACTCCCTAACCCATTCTACACCCAGTTGCTGGGGGATGACAGTATACAGATCTTTCACATCCACTGTGATGAAAATTAGACCATCATCATACTCATTATTATTCGCATTCTCAAGAAAATGCCAAGAACAACTGGCTTTAATTTGGCATCCACAAATTTAGCACACACATATGTTATGGACCCTCTACCATCCACTATTGGTCTAAAAGGTAGATTGTTTAGGTCCTTGTGAATTTTAGGGGTCCCAAAGAACTTTGGAATAATGGGTGCTGGCTTTGTTAAATAATGTAAAACATCAATGTCGATGCTCCCCTCCAAAAACAAGTAATTCAACATATTATTGATGGTTCTATATGCACCATTAACCTGGTTGAGGCTAACTTGATCATATACAGTACTGTCTAAAACAGTCTGCATTCTTACTAATATAATCATGCTGATCCATGAATATTAACCCTCCCCCTTTGTCGGGTTGATAACCCGTACTTTGCATATGTTCAATAGCTCAATAAATTCAAGTTCTTTGTTAGTAATATTCTTAGACTTGTTTACAAACCATGTATTATTAAACAAAAGCCTTCTAAAATCACTTTCACAGGCTTTTTCAAATAGAGCTAAAGTGTCTTGCAACTGTGGGTTGAACACGCTAGATACTTTCAAATTATTAGTCAGTGAAGAGTTAGACCTCATCAAATAAGAGAGGTTCAACTTGCGGACAAATAATTTAAGGTCTATGATGGTTTTAACAAAATTGGCCCTCTTATCAGGCACAAAAGTCAGACCTTTAGAAAAAAAAGTCAACCATGTCCATATCCACCCGAAGGGAACTGAAGTTTTGGAAGCAAACGCAGCAAGAAATCTGACTACTTTTGGTGAAGCAACTTCTAAAAAAAGTTGGTACATTGTCGCAACATCTGGATGCAAGCAATGGGCAGTCGGCCCAATTAGGTGCGGGTGCACCTAGTAGTCAGCGGATGGAGCAGCCCTTACAGCCCCACATTAATTCTTTCGACAACAACAGAGGAACCGCAGTAGTGTCGAACCATTTGCAAGTGGGGAATGATGACAGCCGGCCAAGGTCGACTAATAGGGTGGGGTCACACTAGTGCTACCAACATCAACAGAATGGGCTATGTACAGAGAGTTGGTGAAGTACTGACAACTGAGGTATTTTTGAGACAAACGTCCTTTTTTAATAGTCATATTCCAAGTGATAGGGCTATCAACAACAATAGTACAATTTCCTCATTAGTGGTGTTAAATGAGTTTGACCAGAAGTTATACAAATGTAGGAAACTTCAGCTTGAGGTTTCCTACTTGGAAGAATACAAGGTCGAGCCCAACAGTGTAAGTCCACAGTATACAGATAAAAAGCACACTGCCACGACTGGAATTCTCTCAACTCCTTTATTGAAACAGTCTTATACACTTAAGAAAGACTGAGCGCTTTCTTCCCCATACCCAGGGATTTCATCAGAATCTGTGTCTATTAACAATTTCTCCCCTTAAATACTCTACAATAATGATGACATCACTTATTACCCAAATTAATAAAAAAGAGATGTTTAAAGTGCAACACACATCAATTAACATCATTCTGTTGTGAACCCATAATACATTGTTTTAAAACCCATTCACATCTTAAAAGCTTTATGTAAAACACTTTATAAAAAACTTTATAAAATACTTGTTGTTAAAAAAACTGTCATTCTTTTCCATCCCTATATGTTGAGTGTACTTCCACTTATAAATCTTTTCATAACCTCCATTTTTTATTCAATATAGTCTTTATTGATATAATTTAATTTAACCCTGGGTTTTGACTTGCTTGTAACTTAATTTGCCATCTTGTTTCTCTTTCTTCCATATGGCTTCTGTAGTCTCCTCCCCTTGGGTTTTGTAGCACTCTTTCTAGGATGCCAAATCTAAATTCTGAACACTTCAGGCAAACAATCGAATGCCTGTATAGGGCATTACTAACATTTTTAGTGGATATTTGGTATGTGTGTTCATATGTCCTGTCCCTTAGTCTTCTCTCAGTTTTATCTAAATAAAAACTGGGACAAGATTTAGACATAGCCAAATAAATCATTCCTGTAGTCTGACAGTTTCCTTTTTCAAATCTAACTACAGTTTTTAAAAAGTTGTTAATTGTGTCATTCTCTTCTGTGTAAATATACTTGCATTGAGAACAATTCCCACATTTTGTGGTACCAAACCTACTTCTATTCTTTGTGTCCATTTCAAAGGACTTTTTTAAGTTAGGACCTACCTTATATACAAAATTTGGTTTGGAGCCCCCTATACTCCATAGCTTAGGGTTATTCCTAAGAATGGCCCAGTTTTTATTCACTATTTCCACTTCAAATGCTTTACTTCCATAAGGAACTACCATGGCTTTTTCAAATTTTTTATTTTCTTCCTCTATTTTGTTTTTGCTTTCCTTTATGGTGCTGGAATTGCCTTGAAGGGGCTTACATTTTTTCCCCCATTCTTTCCTTACGTACTCAACATATTCATCTATAACGTTAATGGGATACCCTCTTGCTTGAAATAGTTTTGCTACTATAGATAATTCATCATCTATTTCCTCTTCTTTAGAGGTCATTCTCGCTACTCTTATTAGTTGTCCTTTTACAATACTATTTTTTTTGTCTTAGTGGGTGATCACTAGAATATTGTAGGTAAGAATTACTAAAGGATGGCTTCCTATATACCTTAGACTTGAAGCAATTGTTATCTTTCTCTATGTATGTGTCTAAGTTTATCCCATTCTTATCATATTTATATGTAAATTTTAGAAATCCTGAACTTCCATTTAAATGTTGAACCAAATCTTTTATTCCACTCTCCGATCCTTTCCACAAAATAAAAACGTCGTCAAGGAATCTCACATATAGGCTCGTGCTGAAAAAAGTCACTCTGGAAGACTTTCTTTTGCTCCCACGTTAGCAGCACCATGTTGGCAAAAATAGGGGCACATGAAGCCCCCATAGCCACCCCCCCTGTGTTGCCTGTAGTATTTACCTTCATATATTATGAAATTATTTTCCAAAACTATTTCCCTAAATTTCAGAATTAACTCTTTTTTGTCATTTCCTAATGTGGTATTCCTATGGAGACCTTCAAGAAACCAATCTAAACCTTTTTTTTTCCGGATGGATGTAAACAAATCTACTACATCTATAGTTAAAAAAATTATGTGTTTATCCCAGAGCTCTTTCCTTATTCTTCCAAGAAAATCCCATGAATCTTTGAGAATGTGCTCCCCATTCAACACCTGCTGTTTTAGCCATCTATCAATGACCACTCCAAAAGGATATGTTTTGACCCACGACCATCCACAATAGGTCTGAAGGTCAGGTTTTCTAAACATTTGTGCGTCTTGGGTATTCCAAATATAGTGGCCACTTTTGGTTTCATTACTTTAAGATAATTGTATAACTCATCTGTGATTCTTTGTTCAATAAGATATTCTTCTATATAGTAATCAATCCTTCTGTGGTTAATATTCATTTCATTCACTGAAGATGGTTGATATGTGTTTGAATCATTCAACATCTCAAAGATTTTTTGGGAATATTCTAAGGTGCCATAAAATACCATTCCACCCCCTTTATCGGGTTGCATTATTCTAATAGTCTTGTCATCTTTCAATGACTTTAATACTTCATTTTCTTTCCTACTCAAATTCTTGCTCATAAATCTATGTTGTTCTTTACTTTTCATTCTGTAGAAGTCTTCCATAATAGCTTTTTCTAATATATTTAGAGTTGGATCTAGTGGTGGATTATAAACACTTTTGTTCCTAGGTTCTGTACTTCTAATGCTCTTTTCACCTCTTGTTTGGTCATTAAATAAATAAGCCAGATTTAGTTTTCTCATGAACATTTTCAACTCAATAATCGTTTCAGTGTAATCAAAACATTTTGCAGGTACAAATTTTAGAACTTTCATACACAGATGAAAATGTTTTTTACCTACTTCTATCCCTGCAAAATTATATATATGAACTCCATCCATTGTGTGTACTATACCATCCTTCCTAATACTTTCTACCATCTCTGCCTTTTGTTCCTGTTCCTTTTGTTCTGTACACTTTCCAATTGTTCCCTTTCTTCTTCCAGTCCCACATCCCAATCTTGTTGATACTGAAAATTTTGAGGTTCATAATTTTCTCCGTTATACTGCTCATTATTATAGGGTTTTCCTTTTGTCTCATATCTTTGTTTTTCTTTATATCCATTTCTATTCTTGTCTGTTGACTCTCCATTTCCTTTTGAATTTTGTTTTATTGAATATGCCCTATTATTTTTGTATTCATTCAAGTCTCTTTGCATTTTATTACATTTTGTTTCAAATAACCTATTACACTTAAAATCAATGTTGTCCATTTTCCTAAAATATAGACTTTCATATTCTAAAAATAAAAGATCATTCTTAATTTTCCTATCCAATATTTCTGCTTGTCCAATAAGTGTACTCAATTTTTTTCATTATTCTTAATAATCTTTTCCATCATTTCTATCCCAAACCTATTAAACATCTCTACAAATTCAGAAATTAAGTTGTTGTCATAATCTAGACCAAAGGGGAACTTATAAGTCCTTAGTCCCCTTGGTACAATTTTTTTTAAACACACAACACATTCTGATAAATAACCATTTTCTAATTGAAGTTTCTTAATTAAAAACATTTTTGATTCAAAACTAAAAATCATTTCTTTAACATTCCCTTAAAGTTTATCACTTTTCACATTAAAATCACTTTTTGTATTATTCACACAAACTTTAGCTGAGAACATGTACTGTTTGCTTAAAAGGGAATCAAACCACTTGCCATGTCCAATGTCTTTGTTTTGCGGTACACTATTTTCAGAATTACTCACTTGTCTCGGAGGTGTGTGTGTGTGCCGATGACTGCTCCACACATTCCGCTCCTCTCCATGTCCCTGTTTACTTCCACTGTGTGAATTACTCTCGTGTCTGCCCTTAGAGAAGGAGATGGTTTATTTTGGTCTCGCCCCCATTTTCATGGCTCCCGACACCTTCTCGTTGCAAATTACCGAACCTCCTTGCAGATATAAGCTCTTAGCAAAGCTCCCATTTTGATTTTGTTTGGCATTCGCCTCGCCTTCACCATTTTCCTCTTCAGGCAGTTCACCTCTTGTCTCACTGTGAGTGACGTCATTTAAAGACGACGAATGATGCATCCTTTTAATGTGCATACTTTTACTTTGTTCTCCAGCCTGTGTGAATAGTTCTATGAGCCTAGTTAGCTCTCCCTTCACAATTGCCAGCTCTGAATGTACCTGGTTTAGTTCCTCTCTTCTAATGGGGGAGAAAATCGTTGGTAAATCATCCAGGGAATCCATTCCGTACAGCAGGCTCTTAAAGTCCACAAAGAATACAAGATCGAGCCCAACAGTGTGTAAGTCCACAGTATACAGATAAAAAGCACACTGCCACGACAGGAATTCCCTCACAACTCCTTTATTGAAACAGTCTTATACACGTAAGAAAGATTGAGCGCTTTCTTCCCTATACCCATGGATTTCATCAGAATCTGTGTTTATTAACAATTTCTCCCCTTAAATACTTTACAATAATGATGACATCACTTATTACCCAAATAATTAATAAAAAAGAGATGTTTAAAGTGCAACACACATCAATTAACATCATTCTGTTGTGAACCCATAATACATTGTTTTAAAACCCATTCACATCTTAAAAGCTTTATGTAAAACACTTTATAAACTTTATAAAAAACTTTGTAAAAAACTTGTTGTTAAAAAACTGTCATTCTTTTCCATCCCTATATGTTAAGTGTACTTCCACTTATAAATCATTTCATAGCCTCCATTTTTTATTCAATATAGGCTTTATTGATATAATTTAATTTAACCCTGGGTTTTGACTTGCTTGTAACTTAATTTGCCATCTTGTTTCTCCTTCTTCCATATGGCTTCTGTAGTCTCCTCCCCTTGGGTTTTGTAGCACTCTTTCTAGGATGCCAAATCTAAATTCTGAACACTTCAGGCAAACAATCGAATGCCTGTATAGGGCATTATTAACATTTTTAGTGGATATCTGGTATGTGTGTTCATATATCCTGTCCCTTAGTCTTCTCTCAGTTTCACCTACATAAAAACTGGGACAAGATTTACACATAGCAAAATAAATCACTCCTGTAGTCTGACAATTTCCTTTTTCAAATCTAACTACAGTTTTTAAAAAGTTAATTGTTCCATTCTATTCTGTGTAAATATACTTGCATTGAGAACAATTCCCACATTTTGTGGTACCAAACCTACTTCTATTCTTTGTGACCATTTCAAAGGACTTTTTTGAGTTAGGACCTACCTTATATACAAAATTTGGTTTGGAGCCCCCTATATTCCATAGCTTAGCGTTATTCCTAAGAATGGCCCAGTTTGTATTCACTATTTTTTCCACTTCAAATGCTTTACTTCCATAAGGAACAACCGTGGCTTTTTCAAATTTTTTATTTTCTTCCTCTCTTTTGTTTTTGCTTTCCTTTATGGTGCTGGAATTGCCTAGAAGGGGCTTATATTTTCCCCCCATTCTTTCCTTACGTACTCAACATATTCATCTATAATTTTAATGGGATACCCTCTTGCTTGAAATAGTTTTGCTACTATAGATAATTCATCATCTATTTCCTCTTCTTTAGAGGTAATTCTCGCTACTCTTATTAGTTGTCCTTTTACAATACTATTTTTTTGTCTTAGTGGGTGATCACTAGAATATTTTAGGTAAGAATTACTAAAGGATAGACTTGAAACAATTATTATCTTTCTCTATGTATGTGTCTAAATAGTTTATCCCATTCTTATCATATTTATATGTAAATTTTAGAAATCCTGAACTTCCATTTAAATATTGAACCAAATCTTTTATTCCACTCTCTGATCCTTACCACAAAATAAAAATGTCGTCAAGGAATCTCACATATAGGCTCATGTGCTGAAAAAAGTCACTCTGGAATACTTTCTTTTGCTCCCACGTTAACAGCACCATGTTGGCAAGTAAATGGTTCTCCGTTCCATTTAGAGCTGAAAGCCCTTTTTGATAAACAGGGCTTGGAATTTCTTGGCATCTTAGCTAAAAATTATTCAGAGCAAATTGGTTCATTAAAATGAGATTTAACAACACTTGAATATAACATTATAAATGCAGAGGATTGACAGGTACAGATACGAACATGCATGCATTTTTAGCAGTATTGAAGCTAGCTTGTTTAAAAATATTGAGACTAAAAAGAAGAAAATATTTAGGGACCTGAATGACTATTCAAAAGGTACCACTTATCCAGCTCCCCCTCCCGTCTCTTGTTTCCTTTAACAATAGTGAAGTTGATTCCAGTCATATGGATTTACAGGATAACAATTCGAATGCGTCTACAAATGGAATGATGGATAATTCTACTTCATGGGTCCATCATAGTGAACAGATCAGGAATAACCAATGACGACAGGTGCCTCTACAACATGAACAAATAGCTGGACAAAATCCAGATGTTTATAATAATAATAATAACAACCAGCAGGATTTTCAGTTGAACAACGAAGTGCAACAACAATATTCTTAGAACCGGCATACCAACAACAGGAGGCAAGGCCAGAACAGGAGACGGCAGAACCAGAAGAGGAGATAGTAAGAGACTTGCCACAAATTTTAGTAAGTACTGAAGGGGATTTCAAGATTTTTAACTTCAGTTGCCTTCGGGTGGATATGGACATGGTTGACTTTTTTTCTAAAGGTCTGACTTTTGTGCCTGATAAGAGGGCCAATTTTGTTAAAACCATCATAGACCTTAAATTATTTGTCCGCAAGTTGAACCTCTCTTATTTGATGGGGTCCAACTCCTCATTGACTAATAATTTGAAAGTATCTAGCTTGTTCAACCCACAGTTGCAAGACACTTTAGCTCTATTTAAAAAAGCCTGTGAAATTGATTTTAGAAGCTTTTGTTTAATAATACATGGTTTGTAAACTAGTCTAAGAATATTACTAATGAAGAACATGAATTTATTGAGCTACTGAACATATGCAAAGTACGGGTTATGAAACCCGACAAAGGGGGAGGGTTAATATTCATGGATCAGCATTATTATATTAGCAGAATGCAGACTGTTTTAGATAGTGCTGTATATGAACAAGTTAGCCTCAACCAGGTTAATGGTGCACATAGAACCATTAATATGTTAAATGACTTGTTTCTGGAAGGGAGCATCGACATTGATGTTTTACATTATTTAACCATGCCAGCACCCATTATTCCAAAGTTCTTTGGGACCCCTAAAATTCACAAGGACCTAAACAATCTACCTTTTAGACCAATAGTGGATGGTAGAGGGTCCATAACATATGTGTGTGCTAAATTTGTGGATGCCAAATTAAAGCCAGTTGTTAGATCTGAGTCGCAAATCTGTCATGATTCTTGGCATTTTCTTGAGAATGTGAATAATACTGAGTATGACGATGGTCTAATTTTCATCACAGTGGACGTGAAAGATCTGTATACTGTCATCCCCCAGCAACTGGGTGCAGAATGGGTTAGGGAGTTCCTTCACCTTAATGGGCTTGACAATAAAGACATCTATGTCATTGAAACATTGTTAGAGGTGGTCCTGAATAACAACTTTTTATTTTTTGAAAATCAGTTCTTCTTACAGAAAAGCGGGGTAGCCATGGATGCCGCCTGTGGAAGTAGTTTTGCTAATAGTGTAATGGCTTATTGGGAACGAGAATTTTTATTTAAAAATTTGAAATTTAGGGAACATGTTACCTGGTGCACAAGATACCAGGATGACATGTTCCTAACATGGAAAGGTGAAGTTTCTGTAATTCAAACATTTATTGATGAAGTTACAACATATACCAACTTTTTAGAATTCCCCTATCAAATAGCGTATGAAGAAATTGATTATTTAAATATCCACCTTTCAAATGACCATTTAAAGACTAGATTTAGGATGACCATTTTCCATAAGCCTACCTATTCAAATGCATTCTTGCATTTCTCTAGCTGCCACCCGCTGCATCAAAAGAAAGCAGTAGTCAAGGGGCAGGCAGTAAGGGCAGCAAGAATTGTGTCCAACTTTGCAGACTCCATTTTGGAATGTGAATTTTTAAAATCTATGTTTAGTAAGAGGGGCTACCCACAGGCTTTCTCAGAATTCATCTTTGATGAAGTAATTAATAAAAGACGTACAGGACACTTCTCCCCTTTGGTGTCAAAAGGGTATAATATTAACCCCCTCCGGCTACACCCAGAGGTAGAGAGCAATCACTCTCAGCTCCCTAATATTAGGCAGGACATTAGATTCCTAACAACTTTTCTTTGGATTCCCAATATATTAAAGAAATCATCATTAAAAATTGGGGGTTCATTCAAGACGATCATGGTCTAAGAACAGCCTTTAGTCAAGTGCCCCAGCTTACATATAGAAGAGGTTCTAATTTGAAAAGTTTGGTCGAGAATTCTAAAAAAATAGTCAAGGGCTACAAAGGGACATACAAATGTGGCAGATGCCATCAATGTCATTTTATCAATGTTACCAAGGTAATAAAAATCAGAGGTAGAGACTATGTTCTAAATGCTAAATTCATTTGTGATTCCCAGGGGGTGGTCTACGCAGCAGTTTGTGACCACTGTGAGGCTTTCTATATACGGAAAACCGAGAGAAAAATTAGACAAAGAATTTATGAACATTCATACAGTATCAGTAATTCAGTCGTCACTAATGCATTGGCAAAACACACTTTGGAATGTCCCACACATAAGTTTTCCTTTGTAGTCTTAGAAAAAATAGAGAGAAATTTAAGAGGGGGTCCCTGGGAGCTGGCACTGGAAGAAGCTGAATTAGCATGGCAAATTCGGACAGGAGCTCACACTCTGCCAGGGCTAAATGAAGCATTGTCTATAAAATGCTTATTAAAAAAGAAAGCTTTAGCTAGATGAAAGTGGTTTATATGTTGTTTTGGATGAGCTATAATGTATGCATTGCCTGTCGCTATACCAATATAATTGTATAACCTTTCACTGTATGTGTATGGAATGAGAAACAGTTTAGCTTAGTCTGCATAGTTTATTTCATACACATGCATGTTTGAATGGCTTTTATTTATTATATTCATCTTGGGCATAAAATGGAAGTCCCAAATTATATTCGGGATTTTTTATTTTATGTTTAGTATTGTTGGCCAGGATGCCATATTTTTCCAACTACGAATTTCAAGTTTAGTTCTGGTTGCATCATGGTTTTTAATAACAGCCGCATGGATGGTAAGAATCAGTAGGATTTTGAATTTTGGTGTTGATGTTTGTAGATTAACACATAGATTTTTAAATAATGTTTTTTTTTAATTAAGCATAAATTGCACATTGTTATGTTAAAGTACACAATAATACTGACAATTCTGATTGTTTTCATTAGTAGTCAGTATGTTGTAAGGCTGGAATTTTGACCATTACTGTTACTGAAATGGTCTAATGCTGTGTTGCTTTAATTCTTAAATGCTTGCATGACATCACGAGGCTCAATGTTTTTCATTGGTAGCCTGTTTTTTAATTGTACTTTTAAAAGTGTGTTAAATGGTAAAAAGGTTTTTGTCTGAAGAAGCTGGAGAATTTCTCCCAGCGAAAGCACTTACAATAAATTTATTTATAACCATTTGCGGTCATTTGTTGGAGTGGACTGACAGCCTACAGCCTGTGGTTTTCTGAGTTTGTCTAGTTTTTCATTTAATTCAGTAACTTATTAACCTTACTTGCTATTCTTTTTTCAACTATGTCATAAAAATCTTATAATCAGCATTAATACTAGTTGTCTCCAGTTTTTGTCTATTCCTTTCCTTTTTTTCCATATAAATTTAATTGCACCTATACATATTTTTTTCATCATTTACCCCTTTTTCAAACATTTCATTCAGCACCTCTAAAATATTCTTTTTGCCATTCTTGCATGTCCTTATACATTAGATATTCAAGTCCATCTAAACCTTTAGCTGCTTCTACATTTACTGTGTTCAACACATTTTTAAATTCTATCACTGTAATCTTTTCTTCTATTCTCCTATTGTCTTTTTCAGTTAATTTTAAATTCCATGTATTCTTTTTTATAGTCTCAGTTATGGAAAATGTTTTCAAAATATATCTTTTTACTGTCTCCATTATTTCTTTTTGTGTATTCACTATATGTTCTTCGTCATTCCTTGACTCTCTTATGATTATTATTATTTTTAACCACGTTACTTAGGTATGGTGCTCCTTTTTTTCTTCCTTGTAAAAATATAATTGTTTGAATAACATTTTTTAATTTTCTCTTGGTTCATGTCGTATAATATTTTCTCTCTTTCTAGAAGTTCTTCTTTATTGTCTGTTATGTTTTTAAAGACTTGATTACTTATTTCTTTATATTTGTAATGGTGTCTTGTAGTCTTTTTGTTCTTTGCCATTCCAGCACTTCTTTTCTATATTTTTCTTTGACTAATCCAGCAACTTGTCCAATCTTTATAAAATCATCTCATGTTTAAATGATCTAACCATAGTTGGTTATTTCCTTGACATACTCATTTAACTCTGATTTATTAATTATTTTTACCCCTTTACCTATTTTTATATAGCCTATTTTTCTTGACTCTGTCCAGATTCCTACATGGTCTGAAAAATTTCCTTAAACTCTCTGATGCTATAAAATAATTTCAGTTCTCAAATTACTCCATTTGTATGTCCAATGTTTGTTTTTTTATAAGTACATTTTATCACTTTTGATCATATCTGAAATGACCTTTACATCTGCCCCTTCTTTTCGCCTATGTCATAAATCACAATGAAGTCTTCCACTACTATCACTTGCATATTTACACTAACATAATCAAGTATTTTCCTAAACATATTCCTTCTCTGTTTTTGTAAATGTATGTATAAAATGTAATCACTCTATATATTTGGGTCTTCCATTTTATATTTAATAATAATATTCTTCCTAATACTAATGTGTAAGCAAGAATTTCTATACATTATTTACATAAGTCTGCTATTCCTGAACACTTTTCTTCTCATGTGTTCCATATAGCCTTACCTTCCCATAAGCCATTTACTTGTATTCTTTCTTCCTCTGTTGTTATTCTTACATCTATTAGTATTATTATATCCATATCTTGCAATCTACACCACTCCATCACTCCTAACCTTTGTTGAACATTCTTCATACTACTTACATTTATGGATAAGATTCTGACTTTGTGAAAAAAAGTTTGTATTACTTTTATCATTTTCCTTTTTTGTTTCCTCTTATTTCTATATTTTTGTTTGTGCTTTCTATTCATCACTTTCTTCCCAGTGGAATTTCTTTTACTTTTAACTCTCATCCATTTAGCTTTCCTTTCGTCACTTCAATTACTTAAATCTTCTTCTCTCTCCTTTTTTTCTGTTTTCCCCTCACATATTCTTTTATTTCCATTTTTATATCTTCCTCATTTATATTTTCATAAAAGTGTGAAATTGTTTCTGTATATGATATCAACAAAATGTGGAATAATGTTTGCTTGCTTAGTTGTGCCATCACATCAGACTTGTACAAATATTGTATAGTTGACTGTCCTGTAGATGTTCATCATGTTTCACTGTTGCAGTCTTAACCAATGGGTTATCTGGCTCCCGGTAGCCCTCAATCGGCCAGAATACCAAAGGTAAGTAAAAATGACATTGGCTGTCGTCTGTTGTAAAGAGCGTCAGATGCAAAAGGAGGCAGCTGACGTCACTTCCTCAGTCTTCCTTTCCACAGAGCCCGAAACAGAAACATTTCTTGCACTAGTGTCGGTCGGCAGTTTACCTTTTTGTGTGTTTCCGACTACGAAGTGGAAGTCAACTACAGCTAAGTACCCTGTTGGGGATCCTCTTTTCTTGCCATAAAGAATGTCAGAAAAGGTTAATAACTGTCTTACCTGTGGAAAGCAGATTCCCCAAAGAGATTTTCATTCCTATTGTATTTGTTTAGGCCTTGACCACGACGTTCCTAATTGTGATCTCTGTGCTTCCTTTAATCCACGTACTATTCGTCGTTGGGCTAAGCTTTTAGCTAAGCATTTTGGAGTTTGGCCTAAGTTTGTCGGTATGGCGTCTGCTGGTCTTCAGGCTTCAGATATACCCAAGAAGCATAAGGATAAGGACTGCGACAGGCTTCTGAAGGTCAGGTCCTCTGATGATGTTAGGTTGGTCGTCAGTCATGCGGTAGCCAATGAGGCGCCTTTGCAACCCCTGCAGCCCACAGATTTTCAACCGCAGGCCTTGGTTGAGACCATTTCTGAGATCCCCAGGCCTTCGGGGTTCATTTTGCTTTCTGACCTTCCACTTGTTGCCTCTTCAGCTGGATCCGGGGCAGCGAAGCTGACTTCGGTGTCCGAGAACTCCGTTCTTTGTTCAGACAGCAAGCTCATACTGACTACTTCGGCTGCAACTTTGGCAGTTACCAGGCCTCCCGAGTCCTTTAGATTTGCAGGTAAATCTTCCAGTCGTAAGCCTGTGAAGAAGCAGGCCCCAGTTTCCTCTCATTCCCCTCATTCTCAAATGGTTAAAATGGCTGATGACCTTTTGACTCTTATTAGGGGTTCACAGCTTCCTCCTTCAAAAAGGGATAGGGATGTTTCTCCTGAGGCTTTGTCCTTTTCAGGTTCGGATACATCTAGTATTTTTGTGGATGAAGAAGTTTCTCAAGCTTTCTCTCCTTTTGAGGATTCAGACGCAGAGGAAGTCCATCCCTTCTGCTTCTCCTCCAGAAGATTTCTCTTTTGGTGATACTTTAGATACTCTCAGGGAACATTTTAAATGGGAAAGTCAGGATTACCCCTTTTCTAAGAAAAGGATCAGGGAGTTTTTGGATTTGCCTCAGCATAAGCCTTTGGCTATTCCTCCTGTGTTGGAAGTGGTTGATGATGTTTTTCTGGAAAATTCCTTAAGCATTGGCAGGCTTCCTCTTCCAAGGCAAGAAGTTCTAAACCTGCATCTCAATCTAAACATTCTTAATGAGTCTGTCCAACTTCTGCCTGTTCTTGCCTGCCTGGTGAGTCCTTTAGGGGGAAGGTTGGCCCTGTTTGCGAACGGTTGGGCCACCATCATGGACGACAAATGGGTATTCAGAACTGTATCCCTAGGGCATGTTTTCTTTCCACACCTTTCCATTACCTAAAGGATTCCCGGACCCTCCTCCAAATCAAAGGGCAGAAGCAGAAAAACAAATTTTGTCTCTGCTACATCTGGGAACAATAGAATCAGTTCCTGCTCAGCAGATAGGCCTGGGATTTTGTTCCAGACTTTTCCTAGTCCTCCCCAAAAAAAAGAAGGCACCTGGCATCTTATCCTGGATCTATCCATCCTGAACACTTTCTTGATGATTCCAAAGTTCAAAATGCTCACTCTGCATCAGTTACTGCCAATGTTAGAAAATGATTCCTGGCTGGTAACATTGGATCTCAAAGAAGCTTATCTGCACATCCCTATCAGGGAAAGCTGCAGGCAGTATCTTAATTTCAGGGTGGGCAAGCAACATTATCAATTCTGTGCACTGCCCTTTGGTTTATCTACTGCTCCCAGAGTTTTCAGAATATGCCTGGCTCCAGTCATTTCTTTTTGCAGGCAAAAGAAAATTCAGATTTATCCATACTTGGACGACTGTTTAATTCAAGCAAATTCTCAGGAACAGCTGCTGAAGGATCTAGAATTTGTAAAGGCTCTTCTCTCTTTCCTGGGTTATACACTCAGTGTGGAAAAATCAAAAATGGTACCATCCAAAGAGATTACATTCCTGGGAGCGGGTCTGAACACAGCCGCCTAGATGATATATCTCACCCAGGAGAAGCAGACAACTCTTTCAATTTACTTCAAGGATTTGGCAGGCCTGTCCCAGCTCCCTGCAAGGAAATACCTGCAAGCTCTGGGATTCATGGCCTCTTGCATTCACATGATTCCATGTGCAAAGCTGCATATGAGGAAATTGCAATGGTACCCCAAGAACACTTTATGTCAACACACACAGGTCCTGGATGTGATAATTCCTCTGCTTCCATGTCTGCAGACAGAGTTGTTGGGGCAACAGCCTGTCTACAGAACAAAGGCATGCCTTTTCGCCCACCACTGGCCATTCAAGTTCTTATCGCAGACACATCGGACTATGCTTGGGGAGCTCAGCTGGATGGCAGATGCATACAGGGAAGTTGGAATGTCCAGCAGATGCACCTGCACATAAATTTAAAGGCATTGATGCCAGTCCAGCAGGCTTTACTAGCCTTCAAGCATCTTCTTTTTGCAGGGACACTTCTTGTCACAAAAGACAACACCACAGTCATGTGGTACATCAACAAGAAGGGAGGGACTCATTCTTACCTCCTGTGCAGACAGAGCATGAGTCTTTGGTCCATAGCAGCATCCCTGGGCTTGCATCTCCTAGCTCAATTTCTTCCAGGAAGGCTCAATGTTTTGGCAGACCAGTTGAGCAGACAGATCCTGGATCCTTACGTGTGGCAGCCGAACAGAGCAGTTTTTTTACAGCATCATTCAACGTTGGGGCACTCCTCAAGTGGATCTCTTCTCCTCTCCAGACAACAATCTTCTACCTCTTTTTTTGCACCAGACAGCATCACAGCAGAGCCTGGAGAGTGGATGCTCTGTCCTTCCGTGGGACGCTGCTGGCAGTTTATGCCTTCCCCTCCTCTTCTTCCCAGAGTATTATTGAAGATCAGGGATGAACAACCATGGACTGTTCTCATAGCTCCGGACTGGCCCAGGCAGCATTGATAGCCACTGCTTCACAGTCTCTCCCAATTTCCTCCTTGGCATCTTCCTCTGTGGGCAGATCTTTTGGTTCAGGAAGGGGAAACGTTCTACATCCTCATCTTCAGTCTCCCCATTTGGCAGCTTGGCTCATTGTAGGACTCCATCCTATTCTTCTTCCCTGTCCCAGCAGATGGTTGATGTGTTGAATGAGGCCAGGAGGCCTAGCACCAAGAAGTCTTATGCTGGCAAATGGAAAAGATTCTCTTTAGATGCAGGCTAGAGGGGAATCTTCTCAGCCTACACTTACTCTGATCCTAGAATTACCTGGCTGATTTGCTTCAGGGTGGTCTTTCTTTTTCCTCTATCAAGATCCATGCTTCAGCCATTTCTGCTCATTGTTCTTTTGAACAACCCATTTTCTCTCATCCTCTAATGAAAATGTTTCTCAGAGGTGCTTGCAACTTAAAACCTCTCAGAAGGGTGCCTACCCCAGCCTGGGATCTTAATTTTGTTGTAGAGAAACTCACTCTTCCTCCTTTTGAGCCAGCTGCCACTGCAGATTTAAAGTTTCTCTCATGGAAGACTGTCTTCCTCTTTGGCTATAAGTCCAGCAAAGAGGGTTTCGGAGCTGCATGATTTGATGGCTGTGGAGCCTTTTCTTATTTTCCATGCAGATATGGTCTCTCTGAGAACCAGCCCCTCCTTTATGCCTAAGATGGTTTCTAGCCTGACTCTTAATCAGTCCATACACCTTCCTACCTTTTTTCTTAATCCTTGAAATAGAGGTGAGAGGATCCTACATTCTCGTGATGTGCATAGACAGCTTAGGTTTGTCCTGGACAGGAATAAAGACCTCCAGAAATCAGCTCAGCTTTGCTCCTGAAGCCCTGGGCAAGGCTATTTCTAAGCAAACCATTTCTAAATGGATTGCCCATTGTATTACTTTTTGTTATTCCTTTCATGGCAAGGTTCCTCCTGAAGGGGTTAGGACCCACTCAACTACAGCAGCTTCCACTTCTGCAGCCTTTTTAAGGGGTGTCACTACTAAAGACTTTTTAGAAGCTGCCACATGGTCTTCTGTTCACACTTTCACAAAGCATTATAATTTGCCTTTGTTTTAAAAAGCCAGGGCAGGGTTTGCCACTGCTGTTCTGCAGGGCATTATCTCCAATCCTTGATTCTGTTGGTTCCTCCTCCCTTTTCTCTGGGCTTCAGTAATCGACCCATTGGTTAGGACTGCAGCAGTGAAACACGATGAACATAGTAAAGTTGTGTACACTTACCATAAATGTAGATGTTCGAGTGTATTCACTGTTGCAATCCTGCTTTCCCTCCCTCCTTCCCCCTTTTTTTCTCATTTCCTAAGGTACAGCCTTGTTTTCTGGGGGCTTCTGACTGTTATGGCAAGAAAGACTGAGGAAGTGATGTCGGCTGCCTCCTTTTGTATCGGACGCCCTGACATCCTTTACAACCGATGACAGCCGACGTCATTTTTACTTACCTTTGGTATTCTGGCCGATCGAGGGCTACCGGGAGCCGGATAACCCATTGGTTAGGACTGCAACAGTGAATACACTCTAACATCTACATTTATGGTAAGTGTACACAACTGTGCTTTCCTACCTTCCAAGGGTTACTGAAGGTTCACAAAGATGTTATCCATCCACCATTCAGAGCTGTAGTGTCTGGTCATGGATAGGTGACTGAACCTCTATCCATGTATGTGGAAAAATATCTTAGAGCAGTACTGAAAGGGATAGACATGATTTTACAGGATACTGAACAATGTCGGTACAGTTATATGAGCATATAGTGAATGTTCCCTTGGATAATGATGTCTTATTTGTTGCTACAGATGTTTGCTTGTTATTTATGGTTATCCCCAACTCAGTAGGAATAGAGTATATTAAGGAGTTTTGTCCACTCGTAGTGAATATAGTACCAACCTGATAGACCTGATTTGTTTATTCATTGAACTTGCTTTAGAGAACAGTGTCTTTACTTTTTTAGGTAGTTATCATCAAAAGTCTGGGGTGGCAATAGGAATCCAATGTGCCAAAAGTAACAGCGTAATGGCACAATGGGAATCATCATATGCGCTGTATAGTAATAGATTGACTCCCTGTATCAGGTTCTACTGTAGGTTTGTTGATGACATCTTTATTCTGTGGACAGGCAACCATAGTGAGTTGGATCAGTTTGTTTTATATTTACATCAGACAAGCATTTTTCTTAAGTTTGAAGTAAAAAATTCAGACTCTGTGATTGAATTTCTGAATGTTAAATTAAAAAAGATTCTTTGAATAGAGTGGTCACTGGTAGGCATAGGAAGATTTGTCATCGGAATCGCATTTTACATCAACAGAGCCTTCATCTACCACACACACACACACATATATATATATATATATATATATATATATATATATATATATATATATATGTATAGGCGTAATGTAAGGGATGATATGTTTAATGTTGAAATTGACACCATGTGCTGTGAGCTGGTAGAAAGGGAGTACTCCGCCCATGAGATAGATGAGGGAATATCAGATCTACGTGTTCATCAGAAAGGGAGGGCTAGACCCTACTTTTCTGAGAGAAGTTCTTTGGAAGACACAGTCATCATCCTATGGTTGAGGATGGTTTTGAGTTGAGCGGTATACCTGTCTCTTTGATGTACTCAAGCAATATTGGCTGTATATGTGATATTATCAGGAAGTGTACTCTCACAGCTTGCTAGGTAGCTGCCCAACATTTCGGTTTAAGAATAAAAAGTCCCTTAAACATTTACTTTGTTATAAGAATGGCAAGGACTGTCAGCTTCCCTGGATAGGTACATTTCCATGTGGTGAATGCAATTTCTGCTATCTTATAGACAGCGACTATTTTATACATCTTTGCACTAATAAGAGATATTTAAGATAGAAGTTAATTGTTTAACCAAACATTTGGTTTATTTAGCCAAGTGCACATTTTCTATGAAGTTTTGTATTGATAAGACAGATCGCTGTCTTAAGGAAATAATATGAGAACATGTCAGGGATATAAAACAAGGGAACACCAAGAATTCTCTGGCTAAGCATGCCCTTGAGATGGGTGTGGATAATCATTTTAAGTTTAAAGTGGTGGAGATTGTTAAACCAAATGATAGGTTAGGTGATGTTAGCACTACTACTGAGAGTAGGGAATTATATTGGGTTTTATATTTACAAGCTAACAAGGAAGGTGTTTTAAATGGTAAGGTCTCTTTAAGGTCTATACTGAAACAGAGAGGGTTGTGCAGGCGCTGATGATAGTGTTACTTTTGACCTTTTTTATGTTTTGATTGATTATTTTGTATTTGATTTAGATGTATATAATGTGGAATTTTTAATATTGTTTTTTGGGTTTGAAGAAGCATAGTTTCTGAGAAAGCGCTTACCGTTTTACTATTAAAAGTTTCCGCCAATGCAGCAGAGCTTGTTTTTTCTATTTTACTTAAATATTGTGCAATTTCTTCTTTTTTCTCTCCAAAAATATCTTTGTACAGTAACTGCTTTATTTTTTCTTAATTTCATATATTTTTGTTCTTTGATGAAGTTTTCATCATTTTTCTCTATGCAATCAATCATTTCATTTAAATTTTTATAATTAATTTTTCCCATATATATTTTATATTTCAGTTTAAAATTTAACTACCATTCTGACTAATCTTTGTAAACATCTCTAATTTATACTTGATCTTTCCATAGTCTCATGACCTCTTCTCCCTTTGTCATCCTGTTTCTCTTTTTATGCCTTTCCCTTTTTTTATATAATCATTTCCCTTTACCATAATCTGTATTGCCCTGCGATCTGAAAACCCTGCCAGTAAAACCCCTTGTGCAACTGCTACTAAACTTTCTAATAAAAAATAATCTATTTCTGTTCTTTTCTCCTCTCTTGTATGTCCAAGTGTCTAAATTCCATATTTTAACTGTCCATATTTTATAATGTCCTTTACTACTTTAGCATCGTAAGCCTTTTTATTTGGTTGTCTTAGATTGCCGTTAAAGTCCCCTACTTCAGTTTTCTCCATATTAACTGCTACATAATGTATTATCTTTCTAAATGTCTCTTCCCTCTCCTTTTTTTACTACATAAGCATATAATGCAATAATTCTCAAAGCATGTTCTCTCCATCGTGTGTTAGTAAGAGTAATTATCCCTGTTAGGACAAATGTAACATCCAACAATTTAATTGTATCTTTGTATAATATAAGTATTCCTTAGCAGGTCTGTGTCCCAAAACTTCCATATTACATTTTTTCCACCACTCTTCTGTTTGATATCTTTCTGTTTTTGATAAAAATCTAATTATTTTAGTATAATAATATCACCATCTAGCTTTTTACACCAATGCAAAACCCATATCCTTCTTTCCAACTTTTGAAAACTATTCACATTTAATGATAAAACTTTACATATAACTCTACATTAAATAATCTGTATATATCCTTTCCCTTTCTTTTTTCAAGTCTTCTATATTTTCCTTTTCTGTTGTCTTGCTCTTTTTTCAATTGTTTCTTTTTTGTTTAACTTATTTCCATTTAGCATCATCATTTTCATTTAAACCGGACTCTTTCTTCAGTATTTACTGTATTTAAATCATCTTTCACTTTATCATTTTGAAATATTCTTTCCATATTGATATTACTATCTTTTTTTCATTGTTTTCCTCTTCTACATCCTTTTCTTTAACTTTGTCCCTGTTACCTTGTTCTGTTGCATTCTCTGATAAATCTGAACTTCTTCACACTCCCCCTGCCCCAAATGTCCCACTTTTTTACAGTTATAACATTTTGGTTCACATTCTTTTATATCATGTCCTAACCCCCACATGTAAACCATCTTCTTTTTTCACATTTGTTAATTAAATTATCCATTTTCCCACACAAAAAGCACGTTTTTGGCTGACCCCGATGTCTAACCAAGCCTCTATCTCCTTCAACAATAACTACTCTTGGAATGTGCACAATACAATAATTTTCCAATTTCAGTATCACATTGCAGTTCCATGCCCCATTCCATAAACATTTATTATCATACACTTTTGATAAGTTCAGCACATCATTACATATAGTAAAATATATTTTTAAAGTCTCTTTCAATTTCAGTTCTCAACTGAATGTTAATTTTTTTTCTTAGTTTCCCTAAATGAGGGCTTAAGTACATACTAGTTCCATGGTGAACAGTTTTTTTTCGTATTTTTCTGTAAACCTTTCCATTATCTGCACAGTCTCAAAAATAATGTCACAAAACGTCTCTTTATTAATATGCATGAATGCTCTTACATCATTTGGTTTCATACCTAGCATCTTAATAACTTCATCCAATACCTTATGTCTGTCCATTGGCGCATCTTCCTTTTTTTCAATTCATACCTTAAAAGTCTTTTTCTTTTAACATTTGATGTTATGTGATCCTATCTCGCCTACATTCTGACTGATGGGTTCGGAGCCGATCCCTCGGCTCCGACTCGGCACGCTTATGCCAAAGAGCGAAGTCTCTTATTGGCTGAGCTTATTATATCCCAGGATGCACCACTACCAGTCCCCCAGATCTCGTTTGCCGCTAACCTGCGAAGACGTGGTCTCGAGCTGGCTGAGCTGAGTAGTTATTTTTTGACTAACTTTTCTGTCAGTTTTGCTGTTTTCTTTCAAAAAAAGCTGTTTTAACAGCTATTCTTACATTGTTGTGTGGTTGATTTGAATTTCTTGTGAAATTTTGTTGTGTGACTGGGTTGTGTTTGGTAGGCCCCCCTTTCATCTAGGGCCTTCCCGGTTATTCAATCCTTCTATATTTTATATATAGTAAAAGGCTTTAAAGTTTTTGGTAGCTTATATACAGGAAGTGTTCAAGGGTTTCAAAGTCCCCTGTCATTTGCGAGTGATAACTGTAAGCCTATACTTAGGGGCAGTAATTGTATTTCTTCCAGTCAGATTACTGAAATTCCCCTCATAATGTCTCAGAATCCTAGGCCTTCGGGCTTTAAAAAATGTGTTAAATGTAGTTTCAAAATGTCCATCACGGACGATCACTCGCTCTGTGTGTATTGCTTAGGGGCAAAACATTTACAGGAATCATGTAGCGTATGTCACGCTTTTTCCTCAAGGGTCCTCCAGGAGAGGAAAAATAAATTAATTCTTAAGGGATTAATTAAACCTTCTTTCGAAGCAAAAGGGACCTTCGCTGGTGGCTTCAGACATCCAATTTGGATCAAGGAAAACCCTTTGTTCTCCCCTCTCCAGTGGTTACCCTGACGACAGATGCCTCCCAGATAGGGTGGGGGGGGCATTGTCTGGGCAGGCTAGTTCAGGGCTCCTGGCTTCCAGACGAAGCTCTTCTCCACATCAACGTGTTGGAGATGAGGGCTGTACTTCTATCCCTACAAGCCTTACACAAGTTTCTTCCTCAGGGCATCATCGCCATCCACACAGACAACATGTCGGTGGTTTGGTATCTGAACAAACAAGGAGGGACCAGATCATACCCCCTTTGCAGAGAGGCCATGAGAGTGTGGGAATGGGCTGTAGCTACCAACCGCTTCTTGGTAGCGACCCACATGCCGGAAAGTCAAATATATTGGCAGACAAATTGAGCAGGACAATTCTCTCTCCTCACGAGTGGTCTCTAAACCACACAGTAGCAGCTCAGGTTTTCAGGAGATGGGGACGCCGTGCTGCGACCTATTTGCAACTCCACTGAACACCAAGTGCCAAAGGTTCTTCTCCTTGATCCCACATCAGGGAGTACCAGCCATGGATGCTCTAGCACAACCTTGGCCAACAGGGCTACTTTATGCCTTTCCTCCAATTCCGCTTCTTCCCAGAGTTATTCAAAAAGCTTCTCAACTGGGGTCTTCAATGATACTGATTGCCCCATACTGGCCTCGTCAGGTATGGTTTCCCTACCTGAAGAAGCATGCAGTGGACGATCCGTGGACTTTAGACCTAATTCCGGACTTGTTAATCCATCAGTCGGGACATCGGCATCAGTCCCTTCAATCTTTGAATTTGACAGCTTGGCTCCTCCACTTCCGACTTTAGTTAGAAGGCACAAACTAGACCCGGAAGTTGTTCACATTTTATCTTCGGCCCACAAACCCACCACTAACAAATTGTACCTTAGTAAGTGGAAGAGGTTTGCTATCTGGGCTCAACTCAAGGGCTTAGACCCTATCACTGCTCCTGTCCCAGAGGTCTTGAAATTCTTAACATCCCTGTTTAATCAGGGATCTTCTGTCTCAACTATTAAAGTCCAACTAGCTGCTATCTCTAAATTCCACGAATCCATGGATCCTCCTTTGATGAGCTGCAGACTATGCAAAACTTTCATTAAAGGGGCGAGCCTATTAAGACCCCGAGTTTTTCATCCTGCACCTCCGTGGGATCTTGATTTGGTGCTTCGCATTAACATCTCCCCTTCGAACCGGCTGCTACATGCGAGTTAAAATATCTGTCTTGGAAAACTGCCTTCTTAGTTGCAATTACTTCTGCAAGAAGAGTTTCAGAGCTTCAAGCCCTGTCTATTAAGCCACCGTACTTGATTTTCCACAAGGATAGAGTATCACTTAGGCCTAATCCATCCTTTGTCCCAAAGATCTGTTCTAGTTTCTGCCTACAACAATCTCTAGAGCTACCAGTTTTCTTCCCAAAATTCTCCAATGAAGCAGAATACACTCTTCATAAATTGGATGTTCACAGGCAATTACGCTTCTATTTAGACAGGACTCAGCAACTTCGTAAGTCAGACCAGTTCTTTGTGTCCTTCTCAGATAATAAACGGGCCAAACCATCACAAAAGCTACTATCTCAAAATGGATCAGAGATTGCATAACTCAGGCTTATTCTTCTTGAATAAGCAACTTACAACATCTATCAAAGCTCATTCTACCAGAGCTATGGCTACTTCTATAGCTTTTCATTCCAAGCTCGCTATATCGGAAATCTGTGCTCTCCCTACTTGGTCGAATCCGCACACTTTCATTTCCCACTACAAATTGGATGTGGCATCTAAAGGACGAGCATCATTTGGTTCCACGGTACTCAGGAGTGTTTTCCAGTGAGCCACCCTGGATTCAGGTGCTAGGACGCTGTC
>NC_056733.1:215402830-215407830 GCF_019279795.1 Protopterus annectens | reverse complement strand
TTTCCAGGGTGGGATAAAAGTCTTTTGAAAGTGAAGCCACCACAGTACAGTAAGGCACTGTTCTAGTGGAGAGAAACAGTTGATTTAAAATTTTTAAATGCTGTATTGTTGTTTATTCATAGCAGGGAAAGTAAAGGAAAGAGTTTGCCCCCTCCTGCCAGACTATAAGGTAGTAATCACTGCCACCAGCTACTCTTATCAGCTACTAATAAGGCCTTTCTCAAAAGGTGACCAATTTCATTGTGTAATATTACTGTTATCCAAATAGTAAGTATGACCCAGGGCTAAAGCTATTGGAGTGGCTTGGACAGTAGCACCAAATACATCCTATGTACTCTAAGAGCTTAAATTACTTTTACACAAAACAGCCACAGTTGAAAGGTTTAAACATATTTAATAATAAATAATACAACTACAAGACAATACTTATTACTTCAACACAATGACATTACAGAGTTCAGAGATCACAGGAAACTTTTAAAATAATATTGTAGGATAGTCTGATATAAATATAGAAAGCAGCTAGACTAATCTGGCTAAATTTCTATCTAACTCTAAGAGAAATACTAAGATCCTAATTACAGAGCAAAGGCAAAATGCTGGTGAGTTGATTTGTTCAGGTTCAGACAAAATCCAAAATGCTCAAATCTTTCTCTCTGAGAAAGTCTTAAACTAATAAACATCCACTACTGCTCAGTCATTTCACATTACATAATTTTTATCACTTCTTTATTCCCAGGCTAACAGTAACTCAAAATTTACATTTCTTAGTAAGCTGCACCTGGTCAGGAAACCACATCAATAAAAGAGATTATACATGTAAAACTTCAGTAATTATCTCTTAAATCATGAGAATAGAAAGAATGTCCTGGCCCAGGCATCCTGTCTCCAAGCTTGAGATCAAACAATGCTTGACTTATCAGCCCACACTGTGGTTATATTTTTGAAGCTCAGTACAACATATAGTTTAATCATAACATATAGTTCTCTTGACATTTGTAAACCAAGCCTGTGGATTATATTAATATTTACAAATGACATAGAATTATTTACAAAATTCTATCTAGCTAGGCTGGCAGCCTTCACACATGCACACGCACAAAGCAAATCATTTAAGTAGCTACAAATTTAAATAGTTTTCCACATGGCTTTCCACCCAGCCATCAAAGTGCCACTAACTTGCAGGGACTCTTTGGCACTTCTTTTACAATTTGCACCTGGAGCAGCCACTCCCTTTGCCCTGCCATTACTACAGGTATGTCTCGTGCAGTACAGAGTTTAATGTACTGAAAGTTTGACTTGTAGTTTCAGGTAACTTTATGCCTTCGGGATCCTTACAATAGTAATAAATACATATCCAGTAGACATTCTCTTAACATTGAGAAGAATGTGCACCAGCTTTCAATCATAGTCTTTTTGTATCACTGTTTTTCTTTTTTTACTTAGAATAAAGTTTATTGAAAATGTTTCACAAAACTATACTTAATTCATAAAAGATTAAAATATTTAGTTAACAATTATTGAGACTAGAATAAACACAAATAATAATTTCACAAATCTAACTATGTACTTAATAATAAAATATGTACCTAAATATGCCAATGTATGCTTTAACAAATATATTCCATAATGTAAACAAAATATATGATGCTAAATGTATGTATAAGATTTAAAAATGTATGCAAAAGTATTTAGAATAACTATATCACAAATGTATTGTAAATTTTTGAACAGTGAGAACCATAATGCATAATGTTGAGCCACGTTATTCTCAAGCAGTACTGTCCCTTTTGAGGAATATGAGATTTCTGATATTTGCAGTTTATGAACTGACAATTGCTCATTTTGTTATCACATTTTAACACACACACACACACACACACACACACACACACACACACACACACACACACACACACACACACACACACACAAACACACACACATTTTAACACATGATTTAGCTGTAGTTACTAATAACCAGTAATGTAGTGCAGCAAATAAATTGTGGGAAGAGACCCTATGAAGACAACTCAATTCTTTTCAAAATTTTTCAACTTTTTTTGTTTATCACATTGTGCTTTTTTAGTAACGTACTTTATGAAACAAAATGACATTCATTCTACGAATCACAAGCAGTATAAATTCTTAGCGTGTCCTCAACAATATACTAAGGTTGAAAGTAATTTTGCTACAGATATGCAACATAAATAAGGTATAAGACAAAGCTTGCTTAAATGTAGAAATAGAGTTTAGCAATATGTGATTAGCATCCATACTAAATGACTATGACTTGGAAAATAAGAAATCTGCTGAATGGACATCTTTCCTTACAGACTTAAAAACAGGGTGTATGCATTTCATTGTCAGTGAGAGCAAAAATGTAAAATCTGCTTTTTTAAAGACACTGTTACAATATGTTTCTTTAAAAAACATGCTTTTCTGCACATATCAGCATTTGCACAAGAACAGATGTTCTTATACAAAGATCAAAATAGAATACTAAAGACAAAAACAGGATGTTCACACTGTCAGAAAAGCTGGCTTTTTATAAATTCAGAAAAAATGTGACAGGACATTGTTAAACAAGGAAACTTAAAAATAATATCATTAAGTCAGCATTTGCATCAGCATCTGCAACAATCAGTATTGTTTCTACAGGATGAGCAATTCTCTAAAATAGAATACCAAGAGGAAATATATATATATATGTGTGCATGACTAAAATTGTATATAAAGATCTGTATTAATCCAGTTATGTTATGGGGCATTGGTAGGGACACATTTGTCCTGAGGTAAATGTTATAACATCCATGTTGATTGAGAAGTAAAGTAGAACAATAACTAAAAGCTGTAACATTAGTACGTGTGGTTTGTTATAAAAAGCTATTTGTTACTGCACTGAGTTGGGTGCTGTAAAGTATATTCTTTTATCAGTGTACATTCTGCAAGCTTCTGTGTGCAACAAGACTGTAAATGCAACTATAACCAGACTTTGATTTCAGCAGAATCCAGCCAGCAAGACTGAGTGTCTTAAGAAGACTTCAAATCCATCACAGTAAGCAGCACCATATAATTTTTCATAAATCACTAACATAATATTCTGATTTCTAAGTAATCTTTTTAGCGTTCAATATGCATTGTGCAATGAAGTTCTATTTTAATATAGCTCAGGATTCCAAAAATTGGTAAGATAGCCACATTGCAAAAAACAGCATGATTAAAGTTTCTTGATGTGACTTCATGGGGATCAAAGTTTACATAAGTAATAACTCAGAGCTGACCTGCCTGGGTAATGCTGCATAAGTTGGATATTCACTTGCGTAATCAACAGATATCACACAGAGATATAGACTACACTATAGCAGGTCACATACCCTGGGCTCAGTAGCTGGCAGGTAGTGTACACATGACAATGCACATTCACGTGCACTTTGAAACACCTATCCAATACAACATAGGCACACAAGGGATACATAGCAAAATACCAATTTCTCTTATTTTATAAATGGTTAGGAAAGGGTTAATAGGAGTGTCCGAAATGGGAAAGAGAAAGTAGAAAAACACACAAAAAATATAAAAGAAAGGGAATAATGCATGGGGAAGAATAGTATTTTTGGGGGGCTGGTGCCCTTTTTATTTGTTTTGAAGAAGGAAAGAGGGAGAGGGAAGCATGGAAAGATTGTGGGTTGGAAGGGGCATACAGAGATGGCAGTAGCAGCAGACACACAAACATACAACACCTACAATGACCTATAGGGGAGGTAGTGATCAAAAAGATGGGCCACAAAGATGATACAAAAAGAGGAAGGGCAAATGGTGATGCAGAGGATTGGGCAATAAACTGTGGAGGGAAGTGGCATAAGGAAAGGAACTACCATGATGGGGATAGGTTGAGGTGAGAAACCACCTGCTAAGCAGCACAGTGGCAATCCCAGCTAAAAATCAATCACATCTATGACTGCCCCCATGGCTGAGCCCAGCCAGTGGTGGCCCAGTTGTCAGGGGCTATGCAGCTGTGTGATTTTGTGAGTCACATCAGGAAATGTTCCAGAGTGCTATTCCAGGTATCCAGCCACTGGTCAACTTCAGTTCACACCTGTCAACCTCACATTGGATGACCCAATGGGGCCCCTCAGCACCTCTCCTGAATGAGTAGCTTACATTCCCCACCAAGCAGCAGTACCACAGGCCACTAGAGTGCTCTCCAGGTTACTCATACAGGATGACCTTCATTAACTTGATAAAAAGTCAGTATGGAGACGACTAGAGATCCAGCAACTGATGGTGAAGCTGGTGCAGGGTGTGGTGGATTGTCCCACACCACATCCAACTCTGTAGTCAACAGTGCAGAAAAAATGAATGTAAATGGAGAGAAACAAAACAATAATACACAAATAATAAAATTAAGATGGTAATGATAAAGAGATAACAACAAAAACAAACAAAAAAAAAGATCAGTAAGTCATGCTGCACTTTTGTAATACAGGCCCTGGAAGGCATAAAATACAGTCAGCAGAGAAACAGCAAAATATGAGTGATAGGTCAGGGGCACACCTATTAAAGAACAAAAAGGATAATGGGGTCGAATTTGTTGGGAAGTGCCCTGAAACTGCTGTATAGGACAGAGTCCCAATGCATGACTGTTAACCAGAGTATGTGTACAATGCACAGCAAAGCTATGCAGAAATAGCAACAATTTACAAATTGTACATCCATGTAAAAGTGTATGAGCCAGTATCCTACAGTTTGTGGCAAACACTGGGATATGTGGCATGGGGGGGTGGCAACATACCATATATAACAAGCCTTAGAATACCAGCAGCAGTACACAAAGGCTGTGTAATCCCTGCAATAACACTGCATCTAGACAAATGTAAATGCAAGTACAGTGGTACACAACAGCTCAACAACTACATGGCCATGGTATATCAGGTGCATCTAGCACAGAAATGGGCAGTAATGCAATTCAGCATATCAGGCAAATGAGTTAAAAGTAT